>NC_133180.1:76157500-76207500 GCF_049306965.1 Danio rerio | reverse complement strand
TAGGTCAGTTAGGATTACCTCAATGATTTACATTTGCTAAATGCCAGAATAATGAGAGAGTTTTCTTTGAGAATCGTTTATTAATTTCTAGACAGTCAAAAGTTGACACCCATTTCCTCGCCATTTTTGGTCTCCTTCCACAAGCTTCTCACAATAGTTTGCAGGAGTTTTGGCCCATTCCTCCTGACAGAATTGCTGTATCTGAGTCAGATTTGTAGGCTGTCTTGCTCGCACAAGCTTTCTCAACTCTGCCCACAAATTTTCTATAGGATTGAGGTCAGGGCTTTGTGATGGCCACTACAAAACATTCACTCTGTTATCCTTAAAGCACATTTGAACTCATTTGGCAGTATGCTTACTGTTACAATCCTATTTTTGTCCTTTCTTTTCTGTTTTTTTTTTCCTGTTTTGCTTAGAACACATAATTGGACACTTCCAGCTTGCTTGTTCCTGATTGGCCTAAAGTGTTTTTAAAAGCCATGACAGTACTTCCTTGGCAGCCATCTTGTTCTTGGTCACTGGCATGTGTTTGTTGAAATGTTTGTATGTGGTATATAGTGCAGAGTTTTTGGTTGTGTTAAGACTGGGAATATTGAGATTTGTGAGTGCTGTTTGTTTCGTGTGACTTCTGAGATTATATTGAGAGTTGTGAGTACTGTTTGTTTTAGTTAGTGATGGTGAAATGGAGCTTTCTGAACCAGTAAAGCGCTCAACTAGGGATGGCTGACGTAAAACTGACGTTTCGACACAGTGTCGAGATCCCGAAGCGCAAGTGTTTCGAAACACTGCACCGAAGCATGATCCGAAACACCCTGGTCACGTGACTAAAGTGTTTCGAAACACTTGGTCACGTGACAAAAGCGATTCAAAGCATCGATCATTTCAGAGGCGTTTCAAGACCCGGAGAATCTGCATTTGACTGGCATGATCTTGATTAAGTCTCTATCTTGTATGGCCTAGTGGACCGTGCGTGTACACTATGGTTCTGTATTTCAAATTTATTTTGGGTTCGAATCTCGACTAGTACAAATACTCCAAAATCATGATTTTATGTATTTTAATCATGTTACTGTTTTATGGTGTAGCCTAGATAGGATACAGCTGCGGATACACCATCAATTTAGCATTATCTTTGTAACACTGTAAAACAATAATTCATATTTTTACAGTACTGTGATGGGTTTAGGTTTTGGATAGATGTTAATAAAATACAATGGGAAATTTAATTAATAATATAAATAATTACTGTTAACTTCTGGCCACAATTGTATCTGATCTAGTAACAACCCTGTTTTATGAACAAAACACTACAAATTTATTTACAAATGTTTATTCGTATGTCAGAGCAATGTTGAAACAAAACGATACAATAACAAAGCATTACCAACTGGTATTAAAGCATTTTAACACAATTGTGTCTGTCTGGATTCGAACCCATTATTCCCGCATGGTAGTGACAAACTCTAACCGCTCGACTAAACCATTTGATGATTTAAGGCTACAAAGTGGGGTTTGATACATCGATTTGCTCAACTGTTCTTTGCTGAAGCTGTTTCAGTGAAATACAAATAAAATGACCACTAGGTGTCACCGTAGAGTGGTGTTTCGAAACGTTTCGAAGCTTCGACACATTTGCTTCGATAGTTTCAGTGTTTTACGGAGCCTCGCTTTGCCCACCATTACGCTCAACTCAATTGTATCGGAAAAAGGTACGTTACTCAAAGCTTTCTAAATCAGAGCTTGATAAGGACCTCTTCTGGTTAAAGTGTGGGGAAGCACTGTGTTGTCATAATGTCAAATGTTCACAACTGACCAACTCTTGAAATGAGACAGAGCAGACTAAATGATGACTATTTTTGGTTAAAGTATCCTTTTATTTTATTTATTTATTTATTTTTATAGGATTTTTTTTTTATTTTATTAATAAACTTCATATTCTGGTAAGTGGTGGTAATGTCTAATGGGCAGGTCAGATTTTTTTATTCTTACACAGATTCTAAAACAGATTTTTAAACACTTAGACATGATGGAAGAATCAGCCCTGATCTATTAGGTGTGCACCGAGCTTATGGGGCTGTGCATGCACCATCAGATACTGAGTTTCCCAAAATAGACCTGGAACACAACTCTAAACACTGAGATCTATTATTGGTGTTCACCTGAGGAGCAATCGCTCTGTGTTCAGATCTTAAGAAACATTGGGAAGCACAGCTGTTGTGTATCAGTTTTTTGGACCAGACTCATGGAATCTGCCTGTGTTTAGACCTGACAACTTTTATCATGTGATGCTTGACAAAAGAAAATGGATTCATCATGAAATTCAGCTGGAATTAAATACAACAAAGTGCATGAGCTGACAGTCAGTGTGTGTTTCAGTAATAGAGGAAATGTAACTTGTTTTGTATTAGCCGTTTCATGGCTAAATTGTACAAATTTATTGTACAAAGTTCAGTCGTACCAAAATGTATGATTTTTAAAAGGCAGCATGGCACCAAACCCCACCAACTTATTTTTAAAATATTTCTTTAGTGCTGTTTAACAAAAAAAGGAAAATTTTCACAGGATTCCCTATAAAATGTTTTTTGTGTGTGTATTTAATAGTATTTTATTTATTTATTTTTTTATTAAAGTAAGCAACGTTAAATTAAATAAAATATATTTGTTTAAAATTAGAATTGTTTCATTTAATTTATTTAGTTTTAATTAAATTTAATTTAGTTTTTTAATTTCAATTTATTTTATTTAAATTTTATTTTATTTTATTTTTATCTATTTTAATTTTATTTTATTTTTATTTATTTTTCATTTTTTATTTTTATTTTATTATATTATATTTATTTTCATTTTTAACTTAGTAATTTTTTACTTTTATTTTGTTAAATTTTTATTTAATCTTATTTAATTTTTAGTATTTTAATTTAATTTAATTTTATTTTCATTTAATTATTTTTTCTTATTTTAATATCATTGTATTTTTTTATTTTTTATTTTCTTTTCATTTAATCTAATTGAATTTAGTTTAATTCAATAAATTTTTTATTTTATTTAATTATTTTTTATTTCATTTAAGTTTAATTTTATTTTATTTTATTTTTACTATTTTTTCATTTTCATTTTTATTTTATTATATTTTATTTTAATTTTTTATTTAATTTAATTAATTTTTTATTTTATTTCATTTAATTTTTATTTCATTTTATTAAATTTTTAGTGTTTTTTGTTTCATTTTATTTCAATTTCATTGTATTTTTTTTATTTTCTTTATTTTTATTTAATTTAATTTAATTTTATTTTATTTTAATCACATTACATTTTATTTTCCTTTTATTGAAATAAAAATCCTTACTATTAACCAATCTGTGGGCATTTCTGCAAATATCCATGTCACAGATTATTGTGTAGACATTAGGCAGTATTGTATAATTGTTGTAATCAAGCCTTTAAGAGAATTTTTTAATGTTAGTCAAAGAAAGGAGAGTGTGACCTGTTCATGTTAAAAACTGAATAAATCTAATAAATAAGTCACTGGAAACCATTCAGTCACACACAGCCCTCGAACACTAAATTACCTCAAATAAAAAATAAATTAAATTAAAAATGTACAATAATACTAAAAGAAAAATTAAAAAGAAAGAAAACTGAATGGACTTAATTTAAATTTTACAGCGTGACTCTGTGTTCTGCCCACATATAGGAAAAGCATGAAATCATTTACATTCATTTGCCCATTACATCACTTTAAATGCTCATTTTTGAACTTCCCGTCTCAATAGATGATATGTCATGTGTTATAAAAACCAGTTTGACCACACCAGTGTGCGTCACCGGGGCGGAAACTTTAGACAAAGACAATCTGAATAACAGCAAATGGACTGAAATAAGTTGTGTAGCGGATGAGTCAATGTGGACATTGTTTAATTTACAAACGAGCCCAAATCCTGCTTAATATATCCACAGCGAAAGCCAACCGAACAATACATCTTTTTGTGCAAGAACAGATAGTCGCCTTGTAAAGTGACATTTCATTTAATTCAATCAACAACCGAAAAATCTATTTTAGGACGAGTGATAGAGGGTCCTTTGTCCCAGTTGTCTTAAAATACCTTCAAGCCTGAATCCAAAAAATCTTAATATCCTTTAGTAAACTATATATATATACAGTTGAAGTCAGAAATATTAGCCCCCCTGTTTATCTTTTTCCCCAATTTCTGTTTAATGGAGAGCAGATTTCTTCAACACATTTCTAAACATAATAGTTTTAATAACTCATCTCTAATAACTGATTTATTTTATCTTTGCCATGATGACAGTAAATAATATTAGACTAGATATTCTTCAAGACACTTCTATACAGCTGAAAGTGACATTTAAAGGCTTAACTAGGTTAATAACTATGCAGGTAAGGGTAATTAGACAAGTTATTGTAAAACAGTGGTTTGTTCTGTAGACTATCGGAAAAAAATTAAAAAGGACTAATAATTTTGACCTTAAAATGGCTTTTAAAAAATGTAAAACTGCTTTTAATCTTGCCAAACTAAAACAAATAAGACTTTCTCCACAAGAAAAAAATATTATCAGACATACTGTGAAAATTTCCTGAATCTGTTAAACATCATTTTTTGGATGTGAAAAAAAGAAGAAAAAAATCAAACTGTATGTGTGTTTCAACATTTTGTTATTTATCTGATAATTTGGTTATTTATCTGACAAGTACTATTTGATTTTTTCCAAATGCCTTTAAACATAATAGTATTAATGAAAATTAATGAATTGAATCTGTAGCCTTGAGATACTACTTTTAAAGGTGCTATATAAAATCAAGTTTATTATTATTTTTGTATTGTTATTATTAATAATTTCTAATAACAATTATATTGGTAACACTTTTCGTGACAATTCATGCTATTAACAAACCATAAACTACGACTTTTAGCTCATTAAATGACTATTTAGCTGTGTATTAATAATTATTAAGGTAGTGGTTGGGTTTGGGTAAGATTGTGGGTGTATATATATATAATACCAATATATATTACCCATATTCACTAAGAAATGGCTAAAAATATTCCAAAGATAAATAAATTAGGGTCTAATTAACAGTCTTAATTTAAAAAAATAAAATAAAAATAAATAAATAAATAAAATAGGTTCGAATTACCGGTCTAAATTAAATAACCAACTAAATAAATAAGGGTCTAATTAACTATCTAAATAAATAAAAAAATGAATGAATAAATAAATAAGGTAGGGTCTAATTACCAGTCTAAATTAAATAACTAAATAAATAAATAACTAAATAAATAAATAAACAAATTAGGGTCTAATTAACGGTCTAAATAAAACAAATAAAAAATAAATAAATAAATAAATAAGGGTCTAATTAACGGTCTTAATAAAATAAAAAATAAAAATAAATAAACAAATAAATAAATAAATAAATAAATAAATAAATAAATAAATAAATAAATAAATAAATAAATAAATAAGGGTCTAATTAACGGTCTTAATAAAATAAAAAATAAAAAATAAATAAACAAATAAATAAATAAATAAGGTAGGGTCTAATTACCGGTTTAAATTAAATAACTAAATAAATAAATAACTAAATAAATAAAATAACAAATAAGGGTCTAATTAACGGTCTTAATAAAATAAATAAATAATTAAATAAATAAAATAGAGTCTAATTAACGCTCTTAATAAAATAAAAAATAAATAAACAAATAAATAAATGAGGTAGGGTCTAATTACCAGTCTAAATTAAATAAATAAATAAATAAATAAATAAGGGTCTAATTAACGGTCTAAATAAAATAAATAAATAAATATTAATTGAAAAATGGATAAAAATATTCATTTACAAAATGGGGTGTACTCATATAAGCTGAGCACTGGTCTATATTTAAGTATATATTCTGTAAACAAATATTATATTATAATTAATATTATAATAATAATATTATAATATATATATATATATATATATATATATATATATATATATATATATATATATATATATATATATATATATATATATTTATATATATATATATATATATATATATATATATATATATATATATATATATATAAATTTTTATATATTTTTTATACTACAAAAACAACAGTAAACACACATATTACACAGCCGTCTCAATTCCCATATCTCCCTCAATCTCCCACAGAGCAGCCTGTGATGATGATGATGACAATAATAATATAATAATCCCCAGGAAACTCTCTTTCATGTGACCGTTTCCAGACAGTGTGGCTAAAATTAAACCCAGTTTAGAAGATCAGTCTTTAATTTCAACTTCAAATATAAGGAAGGCCCCAAGTAAGATTCTGGCCCTTGGTTTATGACCAACTCATTGGAAAATATGCAACAAAAAAACCCTCTTAGAGTGTAGTGACAAAAACAGCCTCCTGCCTCCACAACTGAACCATAGCCTAATAGGAAAGTTACACATGAATGTTGCGCAGTCATCTATTTGTGTTTGTTTCCCTACCATGCATCTCCTCTTAATGTAGTGCACATTACTCACACACCACATGAGAATTAATTGACCACCAAAACACACACACACACACACACACACACACACACACACACACACACACACACACACACACACACGTTATAAAATGTAAAACAGAACCGGGGCTCATTCTCACTATTAACTAGATGACTACTAGCATGCCTATTGGATGTTACATATTTGAAGTTACTGCGTTTCATGAGCAACCTCTGTGGCTTTCCTGACATGTAAACTTGCTCAGTAGCTCACCTGGTACAGCACTGCATTAATATACTGTTGGGATATGAGTCACAACACTAACACTGTGACTAGAAGCAAGATAAAATTGCATATTACTTTAACAAATAATGTATTTACAGTGAGTGCATGATTTAGTAGACTTAGTGTGTTATTTTCAGACATTAATGACCTTTCAACACCACTCACATTTGATTTTGAATGCAAAAACACATGCAAAAAACTAAAAAATAAACATGATATAAATTTTGGACAATCACGTTTTTCCAATATCTCTGAGTTGGCCAAAAGCATGTTTATGATGTTTATTTAGTTTCACCGTCTGTCATGCAGTGATTTTCAAGTCTTAACTGTGCTAAAATTGGCTTGAAAGTGTAAGAGAGAGAGAGAGAGAGAGAGAGAGAGAGATTAAGTTTGTTTTGGAGAAGAAAGCTTGAGAGATTCAACATGAGAATCCATCCCTTAAGAGCGAATGGTCTGTTTTCAGTCACCTGCTCGCTCAGCTCTCTGTGATAGTAAACTGTTATTATTATGATCAGCCGTAATGCATGGAGGACCGATGATTGGAACAGGAGTGTGTTTTAACAACGCCACACTTTTACAAAAGCAAAACTCTGCCTAGAACAAACAGCTGTGTTGTATTTAGAGTTGAAGGCAAAGTTATAAGATTTTAACAGAGAGAAGAGTTTTTCCAGCACGATTCTTGACATAATAGAATGATTACTGACTATATATATTTTTTATATCTTTGCCATGATGACAGCACATAATAATGGACTAGATATTTTCCAAGATATTAGCATTCAGCTAAAAGTGAACTTTAAAGGATCTGATTTTTTTTCTTTAAGTTTTTTACATAACAAATAATAATAAATTATATATATATATATATATATATATATATATATATATATATATATATATATATATATATATATATATATATATATATATATATATATATATATATATATATATATATATATATATATATATATGAAATATTTTTTCTAAATAAATACATAAATTAGGGTCTAATTAACGGTGTCTAAATAAAATGAATAAATAAATAATCAAAAAATTAATGAATAAATAAATAAATTAGGGTCTGATTATTGGTCTAAGTAAAATAAATAAATAAACAAATAAAAAAAATAATTAGGGTGTAATTAACAGTATAAATAAAATAAATAAATAAGGGTCTAATTAACAGTCTTAATAAATAAATAAATAAATAAATTAGGGTCTGAATGACGGTTTGAATAAAATAAAAACATTAATAAAAAAATTAGGGTCTAATTAACTGGCTAAATAAAATACATTAAGCTCTGATTTACGGTCTAAATAAAATAAAATAAAATAAAATAAATTAAATAAATTAAATAAAATAAAATAAATAAAATACATAAAATAAATAAATAAAATAGGGTCTAATTAACAGTCTAAATAAACAAATAAGACTTTATCTAGAATAAAAACATAAAGTATAAATAAAATATTATCAGACTGTGAAATTTTCGATGCTTTGTTAAACATCATTTGGGAAATATAAAAAGAAAATAATTAAAGGCGGGCTAATAATTCTGACTGTACATATGGATAAAAGTGTCTAATAAATGAGAAAATGTAAAACACACATTATAAGAACATAAAGCAGCTTTGAAAAGAGCTATACAAATGAACTTTATTTCAAATTGAATCAAATGTTCACTGTTGTGGCCTAAAGCACATACTAATAGTCATACAGCTACATTTTTAGCATCAGTTAAAAAACAAAGTGTAAGACTCAGAGTCAGCTGGATTTATGAGGACGCAGCCTCTGCAGTGTGGGAGATGATAGACTTGTTTTATTGGTCTCGCACAAAATACAGATGACGTAGCAGTCAGATCCTCCCTAAGCATATGCTGTGTGTAGGCAGACTAATAAAGTTATTTAAGGGCCAACATGACAAATGTCCAGTCTTGATAACTTCCTCTTTTCGTATGTCTGTTGTTGTCATTGGTTATTTATGCACAGCATTCTCATTTGAAGCTGCATGTGAATTGTCACACATAGAGCTGAAATTATCCTGTGAATTTTTACAAATATTTCCCAAATGATTCATTTTCAAAGATTCAATTGATTCAATTTTTTCACAGTATTTCCTATAATATTTTGTCTTCTGGAGAAAGTCTTATTTGTTTTATTTCGGCTAGAATACTCTAACTTTACCTTGAAAACCATAGTTAAGCCTTTAAATGTCACTTTAAGCTGAATACTAGTGTCTTGAACAATATCTAGTCAAATATTAGCCCCTTTCACACAGTGATACCGGTATATATCTGGAAAATTTCCGGAACGACTTTACCAGTATATTCAAAAAAGCGCTGTTCACACAGGCGAGGACGTTACGGAAATTTTCCGGAAAAGATCATTCACACATCCATTCCAAAATACCGTAAATTCTGCCATCATTCACCACAAATGAGCTTTAAACGGCTGCGCTTGTGTTTGTAAACATTTGACTAAATTACAAACTCTGTGGATGATCAATATTGTGAACAACTTTCGCAGGATCACTTTCGCATGTCGAGATGTTCATAATATGTGCGTGTGCAGGCGCACGCAAAGCTTGAAGGTAAACAAACAACGGCTTATCATAAGCATCTCATCGATGATTATTTACACAGTTGGCATTAAGAAGAACATATAAACGTGATCTGACTAACTTCTAGCAGCTAAATGTGTCTGGAAAAATATTCAAAGGCTTTTATTCTCACAAACCGCGCGGACGTAAATGCGTCTGACTGTTGTGATTGGCTAAAGCAGACGTCTCACGTCAGCACGTTCTAGACGTGCACGCGCTTATTACGGGAATCTTCCTTCTGCATTCACACAGCGCAGAATTCCGGCAAATTACCGGTAATGTTACAACTTCTCTTTCCGGAAAATAGCCAGAACGAATTTACCGGTATTTTTAAAAAGGGCCTGTTCACACATACACACCTTTCTGGAAAATTGCCGGTAATTTTCCGGAAAGGTCTGTATGTGTGAAAGGGGCTAATATGTACTGTTCAGGCCCGTAGCTATGGTTGGGTGGTTCGAAAGAACAAAACCCTGTGGATCATGGAAACAAACACATATGAGCCTTCATTAACAGCTAAATATTGGACTCGTTTACACTAATGTGCTTTAGTTTGAAAGCATATACGTTTTACTACGGTTACGCCATCCGTCCACACTACGCTGGAGTTTTTGTGCGCCGAAAACAGAGCATTTTGGAAACGCTGGAGAGGCCGCTTTCATTCTGAAACGCTGCTGCTCTGTCTCAGTGTGGATGGGGGAAAACAGAGGCGGGGCTGCTGAGATTCGCTACCTGATTGGGGCTTTTGTGTCATTGCGTATCCTTCCCTTATTCATCAAGCCCCTATCATATGACTATAACGCATGGCTTAACGCTAGCGGAAGACGTCAGACCAGCCTTCACTGTGAACAACAACACGGGCACAGAAATGGGAGTGTTGTTTGCACTATTGTCTGTTTTAGGCGCCATTGTGCAGTTATTCATTTGTTACGTTTAGTAACAACTCCACCTCATCGTCTGTCCACAAAAATACCTCTCTTGCTTTCTTTGCCATCGCGTTCATTGTTCAACCGGCGTTTGTTGACTAACAATAACCAAATGCCAAGCGAGACACATGCTTTCTGTTTATACTAGAACGCGCGTGCGCAGAGTGCGCCAATGGTCACGTGATATACGTTTTTGGTGGCGTAGTGTGGGCGGAGATATTTTCAGAAACGCTAGTGTGGACGCAGATCGTTTTTGATCTAAAACGCCGCTTTAAAACTAAAACACACTCGTGTAAACGGGGCCACAGTGTGCCGTGGGTCCGTGTCCCACAGCTTGGCACTAGCAGGTCTGTGTCTTGCCTTCGGAAAGCACGTGAAGTCATGAATAATTAAGAAGCCGGCTCTTCTCATAGGATAAGAAAACTCCGCTATGAATAATGAGAAACCGATGCGTCATCTTTGCACTTGCAGTTCAAATCAGATCAGATTGCAAATCATTTTAAACTCGGAAGCTGAAATGAGCTGACAAAAGCTCCAAATTACCCAGTTTTCCCCACAATTAAAGCTGACAGGTGCTATAATTGATGCTCAACACACACAAACTGATGCTCAACACACACAAATCTCAGAAAAGGTACTCGAGAGTTTCTTGAACCTTTAAGCATCATGATTAAATCGAAAACGAGGTGAATAACTGCAAAAAAAGTAAACATTTTAAGAAGAAAGAACCAGCCCTTTCACCAGGCTGCTGTTATCATGGTAAAGATAAAAGATGTTATTAATGATAAAAGCTTCTTTCAGTTTAAGAGAAATTGCAAAAATAAATATACAGGAGGGCTAATAAATCTGACTTACATAGCTGTACATAGTGTGTTATTTTAAGCACAGTGTTGCTTTAACAGATAGTAACATTGACTCTGATATTTATTTGTATTTTCTCTCTCAACAGCTGGATGTAGCATTGCAAACTAGTGTTAGATTCTGGCTGATGAAATGTTGGCGGGAGGATGAATGAATGAATGAATGGCAGCTGGATGTGCTGTAGATCCTGTGTTTGTGATTTGAGCCGTCATCCAGCTGTCTCACTGTTATTTCGCCTGTGACCTTAAAAAATCCCGGTCCAGATGTAGTTCACCCAAACATTCAAATTATGTCATTGTTTACTCACGCAAAAACTTACATTTAGATTAGATGCCATTTGGTAGATACTTTAGTCAAATTAATAAATAAAAATGATAGATAAATAAATAAATAAATAAATAAATAAATAAATAAATAAATACAAATAATAAATAAATAAGTAAATGCGAAAAATAAATAAATAAATAAAAATAATAAATAATAAATAAAAAATGAAATAAAAACATTAAAAATAATAATAACATAAATAAGATTTAAGGAATAAGATTTAACAAATTAACAAATTAATTAATTATTTAATAAATAAATGAATAATTATTTTTTGAATAAGTAAATAAAAAAATAAAAATAATAAATAAACAATTAAATAAAAATAACGTACATGAATAAATAAGATTCAATGAATCAGGTTTAACAAATAAAAACAAAATAAAAAATATATTTTTGAATAAATAAATAAAATTATGCAAGAATAAAAATAATTAATGAATTATTAAGAATAAATAAATAAATAAATATATTTAATATAATAAATTTAAAAATGAATGAATTTATTTAATAAATAAACATAGAAATAAATTAAATAATTAACTAATTAAAAAAGATTAAAAAGATAAAAAATAAATAAATAAACAATAGTAAGATTTAATAAATATGATTTAATAAATGAACAAATTAATTAATTCAATTTATATTTATTCTTATTATATAATTAATGCATAAAATTAAATAAGATAAAAACATGCTGGATAAGTTGGTGGTTCATTCCGCTGTGATGACCCCGGATTAATAAAGTAAGCCAAGAATAAGCCAAAAAGAAAATGAATAAATGAATGAATGAATGAATGAATGAATGAATGAATGAATGAATGAATGAAATATGTAGTTTGAACAAGCAGCATAAACAACATTTTCTGAATGTCCAAAGCATGCTGGGAGATACCAATTTGATTTTACATTCTCCCTAAACCAACTGATTTCAACAGACGGCATTCAACATTAATTCCTTCAATCAATGAAATCGACAGAAACACGGCTCTGTTGTGCAGACCGTAACTTGTTTACATCAGGCCGTCTGTGTTTTCTCCTCTCAATGACTGAAGAGCAGACATCTGCTCAGGAGAGCGTTCAGATCTGCCAGGTGGACACGACTATTGTGAAGCTCATTCTGATGAAGTGCCCTTGTTGGGTTGCCAGAGAGCAGCTTGTAGTGTTCAAGGGCCACAGGTTCTGACAGGACAGCCAATAGTTCCTTAGTAACGCACTGAGGAGATCATTTTAGCAATGCTATTGTATCTGCAGCGTTGAGATTTAAAGAGAAGCCAGCCTTAAAGGGACAGTGGTTTTTTTCTTTAAGAAGATATTTTGAGTGTGTGTCACAGATGTGCAGTGGGAAGAACGATCGTCTTACAGCAAGAAGGTTGCTGGTTCGAGCTCCGGGTGGGTCAGTTGGCATTTCTGTGTGGAGTTTGCATGTTCTCCCCGTGTTGGCGTGTGTTTCCTCCGGGTGCTCCTGTGTCCCCCACAGTCCAAACACATGCGCTATAGGGGAGTTGCTTAACTAAATTGGTTGTAGTGTATGTGTGTGAAAGTGTGTGTAGGGGTGTTTCCTAGTGGTGGGTTGCGGCTGGAAGGGCATCCGCTGCCTAAAACATATGCTGGATAAGTTGGTGGTTCATTCCATTGTGGCGACCCCTAATTAAGCCGAAAAGAAAACAAATGATTGAAGATATTTTAAAGAATGTCGGAAACCAGTAACCTTTGACTTTTATTTGTTTTTCCTACTGTGGAAGTCAATGGTTACAGGTTTCTAACGTTCTTTAAATTATCTTCATTCATTCATTTTCAGCTTAGTTCCTTTATTAATCTGGGCCCGGTTTTTCAAAAGTAATTCACTGGGATTTTGGATAAGGGATTGGATCAAATCTTGAAAATGGGTTTTTCAAAAGAAAAAAACGTATTACCTAATGGGATGAGATCACATAATCCAATCTTGGTTTTGATCCGGATCAAACCTTTACTTTGGGTTTTTCAGACCTTTTTTGTAGGATCTGGATCACTTTGATCCAAAAAACCTGGATTAAACTGATCCCATCAGAAGGGTGGATTCAGTGTGGATTTTATGCCCCAAATGTAATGAAAACTTAAAAAATGTATTAAATAACACTATTTTTGGATCATGCAGTATCTTACGAGATATACAATTTATTAATAAGGTTTTAATTTTATTTGTTCATCTGTCAGGCTATAGTGAGTATTGGCTTTAACATATTTAGGCTTTCAGTATAGGCCTACAGCAAACAGCTGTCAAAATTGACCAGAAACAATACATTTTATTCTGTCACTAATTGATATATATATATATATATATATATATATATATATATATATATATATATATATATATATATATATATATATATATATATATATATATATTCATCACAATGGAAAATATTTATTAGTGATGCATGCAATGATTACAGAATAACCAAGAAAATGCAAAGAATGGCAATCACTGATTTTTGAAATCACCTTCAACAATTGCAAAAAGAGACTGAAAGGGCAGAAGCACAGCTTCATCTGGCTGAGGAACAACTGACTCTGACCAAACTGCAGCAAACCAAGGCCAGATTTGAGATCCGCCTCCTAAAAGCTTTGCTCAGACAAGCTGCTCCCTCCATATCAGATGAGGAAGTCTGAAATTATTGTGGAGTTTTTGACATTAAGTCTTTTTTAATTTACATCTATATTTGTAACTTATTATAAATACCTCAATGTACAGTGTTTGTGTTGTAGGTCTCAGATAAAGGACTGCTGGAAGAGCATGGGGTGGGGTTTTTATTTATTTATTTATTTTAAATGTGTTTTCATTTCTAATAAAAATAAAGTTATATTGACCCCACACTGGCTATTCTACTTGTTTCTCTTTACATAGGCTTATCAATCCATCTACATTGTGATTGAGCACTGGTAATCCAGATTTAGTGATCCTGAAAAGTTCCTATCCGGATCAGATTGATCCAATCCAATGTTACTTTGAAAAACTGGCTCAAAAAGTAAGCTGGATTACGTGATCACGGATCGCAAAAAACAGGATTAATAAATCCTGATCAATTTTATCCGGATTAAACCTTTTGAAAAACCGAGCCCAGGGGTCACCACAGCGGAATGAACCGCCAACTTATCCAGAAACTCATAATGGTTTGCAACCACTTGATCTCACGAGGAAATGTAAGTATTTAAGTTTTGTCCGTTTAGTGGCTAATACGTACGTATTCATATTAAGGGTGTCACGATCCTCCAAATCCTCGATTTGATTACATTTTCGATTCTAAAGGCACGATTCGATTCAATTTTCGATAATGAACAATTAATTAATTAATGACCAATTAATTATTTGTAGCCTACCGTTTAAACTACCTGACCTGCATGGTCTTTGTTTTACCCATAAACAAATCATACAGTAAATGAATAAAGGCAAGATACACACATAATGACCACCTGTCAATCACTTTTCTGCGGGACTCGTGAATAGGCAGTGATCTGTGTCGTTATAATGGCGTCAGTAAAAAAGACGCACAACCAACAGGAACCAGCCAACAGTATCTGAGGTGTTCGCTAAAATGACGAAGTACAGGTGAGTGAAAGATTGAAGCAGTCCTCTGACTGCCTGGACCTGCTGTCTCGAGCGCATGGCTGTGTGTGCGTCTGTGTCTGTGTGGTCACGTGATGTGCATTTTCAGAGGTAGAGAGGAAGGAGGGCTGCTCAGAAATGCTACACGCCACTGTGGATGTCAAATCGTTGTCGTTCTAAAACGCCATTTAAAAACAAAGACAGTGTAAACAGGGCCTGAGTGTGCACTTTTCACGAGCGGATTTGCAACGGGGGCGGGCGGAGGATCGCGATGCCGGTGTTGTCTACCGGACGAACCGTACGTAATACGTACATAGCAGAGCTTGCAAAACTGTGTTTTTTTTTGTCGACAACACGAACGTTGTCAACATAACTCACTGGAAATCCAAAATGCTTCCACACCGGCGACTTCATTGAAAGAGGAGAGGGTTTAAGCTCTGTCGACGGGTCTCCTGCGTCTGCCGTTTAACAAGCACTTCAACAAGCCTGTTTTTTTCCGCTTGGCAAGCCAAGCTGACATGACATGGGGGCGTAAATTTAGCATAAATTTCGATCGATTTCGATTTAAAATCGAAATCGTGACACCCCTAATTCATACGAGTAGAGTCGTACGAAAATGTACACAATTTAAAAATGAGGCGTGTCACCCAACCCCGCCTCTAAACCTAACCATCATTGAGTGATGAGCAAATCGTACTAAATTGTACGAATTAAATCGTACAAATTCATACGAAGTAGCCACTAAATCAAAAAGTGACCAATTGCCGTAAGATTGCGTTGGTAAATTTTAATTTTATCCCATATTTTAGTTACCGTGGGACACTGTGTAGTCATGGCGACTTAATAATGTAAACAGAAGCCCAGTTCTTCTGATTGGTCCACTGCTTTGGAACTGACATTGATGAGCGGTGCTGCATAAAAGAGAGGCAGGAGGCAATGTGGTCAGATTTTCACCACCTAAATGTTTTATTTGTGTTTTTGCAATGACAACTGGCTTTTTAAATCTCTATTTTTCTCTTGCACTTGCTAACACAGGAGATGCGTTGGAACTGTAAACAGTGAAAATGATAAAATACATTTCATAAAACTACTTACAAGCAGAGTGCGTCCAAGGCAGAGGACGACCGTTCTCGTATTTCCACCCCGTCCGTCACAATACATAATCATTTGTGTAGCTTCACATATTTACATAGGTACATCAACGCTACGCGGCGTGCGTGTGTTTTTATCGTTTTATCATCTTTTCTTAAGAATCATATGTACATCCATTAAACCCGGCTGCCTGCTGCCAGGGATACACAGTTTAAAATAGATCATGTGCTAATGTAATTCTTACATTACCTGTAACTAACAACAGAATTAATACAGAGCTCAATCCATTGTCTTTTTCATAAAAAAAAGTCAACTTATCAAGAAGATAAGTCGGCAAATGAAAATAATAAACATATTGCACTTACATCAGGACTGCTGCGGACCTGGATCAAAAGTGGGGAAATCAGCCGAGTGCAATGAAGAAAGCAACCAGTGGAACGTCTAAATAAATAACTATTGTTTTGTACATGTCGTCTTATTAACAAGGGTCAGATCCTAACCGACCTTATTAAATATAGTAGAGTGCATGATTATTAAACCTAAAGTCCGGTAAAACCAGCGTAGAAACGAAAGGTTAAATAAGTCTGGAAGCTTCATAGTCGAGTGCCATAATGTCCTGAGAATACGGTCTCTTCCATTCCTAACGTGGAGCTACATGGAGCGGCTTTGCAGATTGAAAAGCGAATGTTTTGGATCGTCTTTAGAGACCGACGACAGTCCATTTCCAATGATTCAGCTCTCGGTTTGGTCCTCTAAAGCATTTGCATCAGCTCAATGTGGCATGGAGGAAGGTTTACAGAGACAACAATGAGCGATAAGTGCATGATGACCTTCCGTCCAGTCTTCCGTTGGGGGTTGAGGTTTTGGAGGGAGATCGGTGGCGCCAGCAGTGCTCGATCAGAAGTAGAGGAAGAGGCTAAACAGTACCCAGCTGTCTTAGTGTTAAAGATTCTCTCCAGTACACTTGGAATACAAATTAAATAACAAAACTTGAACGGGAATAACCAGCATTATTCAGCATGGCGCTGGCCCCATTGGGTCGAGTCACATTACATTATCCTCATTATGTAAACGACGCCTTTCGCCACATGAGCGACAGTTAGAACGGCTGATGACAATGAAGCGCAATTTAACTACTAGTCTCTCTCGCTCTTGATGCGGATTTAGGACGAGGATGATGTCGATGTGGTGCTTGGTTTCTTCTGATTCACTAAGTCCATGTAGAGTTCCGAGCGCAGAAATCGAGGATACGAGTCTTTCTCCATCAGGCCGTATATCCTCCTCTGGGCCAGCTCGAAGCAGGAGCGGTTGATGTTTTGCAGGTTCTCCTTAGTGTGTTCCCTGGTGTAGGAATCCAAATTCACCTGGAGGACAAACAAAGAGTTGTTAAGCTCCCAAAAATCATTCGACGTCTCGATGAGACACCGTTGCATACAATTTAATCAGAAAGCAGGCTACAATCCATTCATGAAGCATCTGTGAATCCCTAACACAATGTAAACATTCAGTCTTGTTTTGGGATTCATTCATTCATTTTCCTTCGGCTTAGACTCTATTTCAGAGGTCGCCACAGTGGAATGAACCACCAACTATTCCAGCATATGTTTTACACAGCGGATGCCCTTCCAGCTGCAATCCAGTATTGGGAAACACTCATTCACACACAAACTCATACACTACGGCCAATTAAGTTAATTTAATTCTCCTGTACACTGTAAAAAAAAAGTAAAAAAAAAAAGGTCAAATGACTGGCAAAAAAAAAACTTAAAATTGTGGTAAAATTTCTTTGTTGAAATAAAAGTACAAAAAATAATAAATCTACAGATATTTTCATTAAAATGTTTACAGAAAAACAGTTATTTTACAGACTTTTTCTAGATTATTACGATCAAATCCATTTAATAAATAAAATGGATAAAATCCGCTAAAAGTAATTACAATTTATTACTTTAATTTTACGTAATTTTAAATTTAATAAAAAAAAAACAGGAAAAAACAGTGTGCAAATAATACAGCAGTTTTATTGTATGAAACAGGTCTGTAATTTGTCATTAATTATATAGTACATAAAATAACAGTCAAGCTGTTAATTTAGAGATATTTAAAAATTTAAATTTAAAATAAAATTTAAATTTAAATTTAAAAAACTGCAAAATTACTGTATAAATAACACTGTAATTTCCCTGTATAAAAAACAAAAATGTCA
Organism: Danio rerio; assembly: GCF_049306965.1. Lineage (NCBI taxonomy): Eukaryota > Metazoa > Chordata > Actinopteri > Cypriniformes > Danionidae > Danio > Danio rerio. Next base: position 76,189,096 of record NC_133180.1, on the reverse strand, counting down.
GTAATTTGTATTTAATGATGTAGTCCCTAAAATGAAACTCAAACTGTTAATTTAGAGAGATTGTTGGTAATTTTACTAAAAACTAATTTTTTTGTAATTTTTTAAATAAGTTTTGAATATAATTTGAAATGACAAAAAAATACTGTAAAAGATTTAGAGATATTTTCTGTAAAATTAGTTTTTTTTAACAGTGTACCGCATGTGTTTGGACTGCGGGGGAAACCGGAACACCCAGAGGAAACCCACACCAACACAGAGAGAACATGCAAACTCCACACAGAAACACTCAAACCAGTGACCTTCTTGCTGTGCTAACCACTGAGCCACCGTGTCGCCCCATGAAAGAATTAAATTCACATATTAGTTTTTATAAATTTGTGAATTTGAACATAAAGCGATTAAGTTGTCTAAAAAAACTGAAGAATTGTGTCGTTTCAGCTCATTTTAGATGTTTGAACAAACAGCCACAGTCATTTTTTCGAGTGCAATAGCAAAATGCATTTGCAGCCATTTTTGCGCTCATGGGTGTGTTGGTCACAAAAAAATGGCGGTGTTTTAAGCTGCATCGTCGGCACATTGCTATTTTAAAGCAAGTGAAATAGTTTCATAAAGTGAAACTATAGGTGCATAGGTACAGGGAGTGTGTTTGGATATAACTCTAGCTTTTTGAACACACTTCATTGTTAATGTTTATGTTAATTAGCCCCCTTAAGCTATACAGTTGAAGTCAGAATTATTAATCCCCCCCCCCCCCCTCCTTTTTTTTATTTCTTTTTTCTTTTTTAAATTTTTCCCAAATGATGTTTAACAGACCATGGAAATTTCCACAGTATGTCTGATAATATTTTTTCTTCTGGAAAAAGTCTTATTTGTTTTATTTTGGCTAGAATAAAAGCAGTTTTTATTTTTTTAAACACCATTTTAAGGACAAAATTTTTCGCTCTTTTAAGCAATTTTTTTCATATAGTGTGAACAAACCATCGTTATACAATAAATTGCCTAATTACCCTAACCTGCCTAGTTAACCTAATTAACCTAGTTAAGCCTTTAAATGTCACTTTAAGCTGTATAGAAGTGTCTTGAGCAATATCTAGTCTAATATTATTTACTGTCATCATGACAAAAATAAAATAAATCAGTTATTAGAGATAAATTATTAAAATTATTATGTTTAGAAATGTGCTGAAATAAATTTTCTTTGCATTAAACAGAAATATAGAGGGGGCAAGAGTCCCCAGATTAAGCTGAAATCTAAACCTAGACTTTATTCCAAAACTAAATAATCTGGCAACGTGCAAATACACAAAGCAACATCTAAAGCTTAACTCCGGGAAAGTCTTGCCGCTTGTCTTATTTTCAGTTTCCAACCTGCCGTCCAAGTTTGGAAAAGGAAAACATGCACTGAGGCTATCTGCTGTTGTCTGCAGCCAAGCGGGAGTATATTACTCAGGCATGACATCATTTCCTCCATAGCTTTGACATATTTTTTAGACTCGTGACTCAACGCAGAGTATTTTAAGAACATTTCCAGCCTCTTTAACTTGCTTAATAATACAGGATGGTGTTGTTTATATGCAGTGGTGTACATTTAACTCCCAATACCGTCTGTTAAAAAGTACACATTTATTGCAATTATTTTTCATGATTAGAGTTTTTGTTTTGTTTCTAGTCCAAATATCTAAACATCCTTAAAAATGTTTTGCTTTCAGAAATAATAAGTCTTAATAAGTCTAAATAATAACTCTAAATTAAATTTTTTTTTTTACTATTAATATATGTTAAATTATCTGCCAGCGGGGTGAGTAAAATAAACTGATATCGGCATTAAAATACCCCATTGTCAGATTATTTGAATTATTTTATATATATATATATATATATATATATATATATATATATATTTTTTTTTAAAGTAATATTTGTTGACTAGAAAATGCTCCCTAATATATTTTTATTTTTATTCTTAGATATTTCAATTACAAACAATTAACTATAAGTAAGAAAACTTTTTTTTGCAGAGAATAAAAGTTAACTTATTTAGAACTGAAGACAATATTAATGTATTTACCACATTGTCAGATCATTTAAAAATTATTTATTTTGATTTATTTTTTCTGAATCAGAACAATATTTTTTCACTCGTCTAGAAAATTCTTCTTGATTTATTATTATTATTATTATTATTATTATTATTAAGATATTTTGATCATAAACAAAACAAAAACTAAAATATTTTTTTAACTCATCTAGGAAATGCTTTTTAATTTATTATTATTATTATTTTTAGCTATATTTACTATAAACAAAACAAAAACTCTAAGAAAATATTTTTTTGCAGAGGATAAAAGTTGATGATAAAATAAATAAAAGTTATTTCGAACTGAAAACTAATTTTGCTCACCCCAGTGTCAGATTCAGATTAAATTATTTATTCTGATTTATGCTTTTCTAAAACATTACTTTTTTTACTCGTCTAGAAAATGCTTCTTGATTCATTTATTATTATTATTTAGATATTTTGACTATAAACAAAACAAAAACTATAAGTTACAAAATATTTTTGCAGAGTATAAAGGGACTAAGCAGAAAAATGAAAATGAAAAACTATAAGTAAGAAACTTTTTTAAAGTTTTTGCAGAGTTTAAATGTCACCAAAAAAAAAATACAAAACTCCAATCTCACCTCCTTACAGGACTGGATAGCGATGAACTCCGCAAAGATTTTTTTAGCTTTCGATGTCATCTTGGACTGCGATTTAATCTTCTTGTAATCCTCGCAGGCCAGCCAGAAATCCAGATTCTCTTCACTAAACTCTGTGCGCAAGAAAGCTCTGAACGCCGCCAGTCCATCTGATGAGGGAGAGAGGAAGAAAAAACAGAGAGGCAGAAGAAGGGGAGATGTTATTGGATGGATAAACTGCACCATGGCAACCACAGCCTCCACTGGAAAGGCAGCAATGAACGCCAAACCCTGAGTCACTATACCAGCGCATTAACACAAGAACACGACTCCGACCAGCCATGTAATTACATTTGTCCTCCTCCGAGACTCCTTGAAGATTTTCATGATGATTTTATTATTTAGTAAGCAAATCGAGTCGTCGAGGCTCAACTTGAAATTTAAAACAGTCAATTTATTTGTACTGCTGTGGCCAGAAAGTCGCTGCCAGGAACATGCATGTACGCGCTGCAGTAAATATAATGACATTTGTACTGTTTCTATGCAATATGTGTCAATAAAACCAGGCTTATGTTGCATTTTTGGGGGGCAATAACCATAAAATACACTGTATGGGTGAAAATGATTGATTATAGAAAAGAAAATCTATAATTTTTGACCCATACAGTGTATTTTTGGTTATTGCCCCCCAAAATAATAACATTTGTACTGCTTTAATGCTTTTAAATGTGACCCTGGTGAACAAAACCAGTCTTATGTTGCAATTTGGGGGGGCAAATGACCAAAAACACACTGTATGGGTCAAAATGATGGATTAAAATCTATAATTTTTACCCAAACAGAGTATTTTTTGGTTATTGCCCAAAATATAATAACTTTTGTACTGCTTTTATATTATATCTGACAATAAAGCCCGTATTATGTTGCATTCTCTGGGAGGTAATGACCAAAAATACACTGAATGGGTCAAAATGATGGATAATAGAAAAGAAAAATATTATTTTTGACCCATACAGTGTGTTTTTGGTTATTATCCCAAAAAATAATAACATTCTTACTGCTTTTATGCATTTATATGTGTCTTATATTGTATTTTTTGGGAGGCAATATCCAAAAGCACACTGTATGGGTCAAAATAATTGATTATACAAAAGAAAATCTATAATTTTTGACCCATACAGTGTATTTTTGGTTATTGCCCCCCAAAATAATAACATTTATCTGCTTTTATGCTTTTAAATGTGACCCTGTTCAACAAAACAGTCTTGTGTTGCATTTTTGGGGGGCAAATGACCAAAAACACACTGTATGGATCAAAATGATGGATTGAAATCTATAATTTTGAGCCATATAGTGTATTTTTTGGTTATTACCAAACAATAATAACCTTTGTACTGCTTTTATATTATATCTGACAACAAAACCAGTCTCATGTTGCATTTTTTGAGGGGCAATAACCAAAAATGCACTGTGTGGGTCAAAATTATTGAATATAGAAAAGGAAAATCTGTAATTTTGACCCATACAGTGTATATTTGGTTATTGCCCAAACAATAATATGTTAACAAAAATATTTGTTCTGCTTTTATATGTAACAACAAAACCAGTCCTACTAGTATGTTGCATTTTTTTGAGGCTATACCCATAAAAATAAATACAAGGTATGGGTCAAAATTCTAGATTTGTATTTTATGCCAAAAATCATTAGAATATTAGGTGAAAATCATATTCGATTAAAATATTTTGTAAATGTCTAGCTGTAAATATATCTAAACTCAATTTTTGATTACTAGCTTGCATTTCTAAAAGCTGAATATGAACAACTTTAAAGAAGATTATTGTAGTATTTAGATTTTTTTTGACCCCTCAGATACTAGATATTTTTACATTCTACACTGTAACAAATCATTTACATTGTCCCAACACAAACCGATGGAGTTAACCTAACAAATTCAAGTAGATTGCACATAAAACAAATAAGCTGTCCCCCTAAAAAAAACTCAAGAATTGTGTTAAGCTAATTTTCTATAAGTAGTTTTTTGAGTGTAGTCATATCTAGGCCCACACGGAATCTGCACGCGCAGAATTCCGCAGAATTTCCGCAGAATTCCGCAGATTTCTGCAGATTTTTAGCCCATTATTAATTCTGTTTATTTACTTGAGTAAATGTGTAAATCTGAATGTATTTAGTTTTTATTCAGTAATTTATTACTTTTTATTTCATATATTAAGGGTTTAGTTATGATACTCCGCTGGATACTCCCAAAATAATTCCACAGAAATCCGCAGATTTTTACCAAAATTCTCCGCAGAAATAGCAAAAAACGTCCGCAGACTCCGTCTGGCCCTGGTCATATCCTAACAAACCATATATCAATTGAAATATTACTTAAACAGCGTTTGAACAATCTATAAATGTCAATTTAAAAAAAATACATTTATGATTTATTTTGCTATCACATTTCCCGTGTATCTTAAAAGAAATCTTTTCATATATTATTGTATTGTGAATAATTTTATTCCTGTTTTAAAATGTGGAGGTACTGTTTGTTTAATGCATTGACTATTTATTTATTATTTTTTGTATTATTTGCATTGTATTTTGCAGCCACTGGGGTTTAATGTGATTTTATCCTCAATGGTTTTATTTCAAAATGTACGAAATACTTGTGTTTTTGTACAGTTTGTCTAAAATCTTTCAAATAAAAATTAAATCCAATTCAATTCCCTTTTTATTCTCTTTTCTCCGTCTATGTTAAGCTGCTTCTGACACAATCTACATTGTAAAAGCGCTGTGGAAATAAAAATGAATTTATCTTTCACTCAGAAAATGAGTTTTGCTGCTTGTTGAAACTATTTATTTAAAATAAGCTGAAACAACTAGTTGTTTTTGGGACAACCCACTTGTTTTAAGTTGAATCTACTCATTTTTAAAAAGAATTGAGTTAACTTAAACGATTTGTGTCGGGACAACATGAAGCAATTATGTGGCACATATTTTTGTACCATGTCCATGCACACAACGACAAAAAGTCAAGACAACAAACATTAATATGTTGCTTTAACCTATTTTAATGAGTTAATCAGTTTATAACAAAAGTTAAACGTAATATTTTTAGTCAGAGTGAGTTGAGATGACCAGAAAAGCTCATTTGATTCCACCAAAAAATGAAAGGCAGTGCTTTTGTTTTGCAGTGTAGCTCTATGTTATGTAGCTCAACAGAAAATTCCCCAATCCACTCATTGTATTAGGTAGACACTTTTAATAGGGCTCAAATATAAATATAAAGAAATATAAATAATAATAATTATAATATAAATATAAAGAAATTAATAATTGCTCCTCTCATTACACTAGCACAGCATGCTTACATTTTTAAACAACAAATGCTGGGTTCCACACAATTGATTTGTGTCGGGACAACATGAACTAACTTATCAGTGTTCACATATTAAAGTGGATTGAACATGAAACAGTTAAGCTATCCCAAAATATAACTCAAGAATTGTGTTGCCTCGGTTTATTACTTGGTTAAGAACTTTAACCAAATGGACAACATCCCTTTTTGAGTGCATTTCCTTTCAGATCTAAAGGCGTCCTGTGCTAAAATGGAAGGAAATGTGGCCCGTCCCAAAAGCACGCAATCACCTTTCCGTTCCCATACGAGCGTGCCGATAACAACGTGTGGAAGAAGACGCTCTCGCATATCGGGATTTAAAGTAATGCAACCCAAGCACTTTAAAGATCACAGAAAAAAAAAGTAAATGCGCTAATCTGTGCTCTTTTCTCGGACCCCATACGACTCAGTGGATGGAGGATTACTGTATAAGCCATTGACTGCATTCAACAGAGCTCTCATTCAGTGAGTCAGAGGAAGAGGAAGAGGAAGCACGCATTGCCCAAACACAATGCAACAATACAATCCCTGTGGATTCCAGCCAAACCCACACATCACACACACACACACACACACAATAAAACAGAAGAATAAAGACAGCTTACATTTATGGACGAGCAGCTTGTCTAAGGATTCTCCCCACTTCATGGCTTCTTCAGGAGTGGGCCTGCAAATGAAGGCAGCACGGTTCTTCAGTAAACCCATCTCTGTCAGGTTTTTCATTGTATGACCCATTCGAAGCTGCGCTCGAGACTGTGTGTGTGTGTGTATGTGTGTGAGAGAGACAGAGAGAGAGATAGTCTCACTGTGTATGTGTGTGTGTCTGAGCGAGTCTCAGTTGGACGGCCTCTTTTATCCTCGCCTCTGTGAAGGGGAGGGGGCGGATCCAGCATCGACCAATAGAATTAGAGCCCCGCCCACAGCTGCTCTCCAAGACTCATTCTTGCCCATCATCTGTCTAAACTCAGCACCTCCAGTCTACAGTTTACTGAGATGCTGCCTAATAAGGGAACTTTATCTAACAGTGAAACGCTGCACAATTTAAAACACAGAGTTTGCTCGGATACACATCACGAGGGAGATTATTTTAAACTATATAACTTCTGTGCATTGATTTATAGATCTGTATTGTGAAAATGAAATGCATAATGTGCAGTAGAGATGAACACACTTAAAATACTAATGCTGGCAATATTATGGAAATATATAAATACATAGTTTACCAGTCGTCTTAGATGCATGACTTTAATAGTAAAAGTATTAAAAGTAAAAATGAAAAGTACTCTATTTATATATTTATTTATTATTATTTTATTTCTTTATGTATGTATTTATCTATTTATTTAATTATTTATTTATTTTTATTTTAAAAAGATTTGGCAGCAATTTTTTATAATAATTATTATTTATTTATTTATTTATTTTTATAATCACTTTTTTTATTATTACTATCGTTCTTTAGGCAGTGTATTTAGGGTTTGTTAAAGTGGGTTTTTATATGTATAAAAAAATATAATTAATATATTCTGTATAAATAATGTAATTTGTTCTTGGCATAAAAATAAAGGGAAAAAATTAAAAGTAATTTTAGAAATCGCTTCTGATATGTTGAAAAAAAATATGTTGACTACTACTGTTTTAATGTTAAATTATTAGTTAAACATTGCGCAATTAATGTACAATTATAGTACAATTTCAGTTTTTTCTATGATTTTCCAGTTACTGTAATATGGTTATATGGTGCTTTTGTCATTTGTTGTTATTTCAAGTTAACCAAAAAATGTATCCATGGCCACTAAGTGAAATAAAATAAAAAAATAAAACTATGTGTAAATAAATTTATTTAAATTTATGTATATAATTTAAAAATTATATATGTATATATATATATAAAAATTATATATGTATATATATATATAAAAATTATATATGTATATATATATATATATATATATATATATATATATATATATATATATATATATATATATATATATGTATATATATATATATATATATATATATATATATATATATATATATATATATATATATATATATATATATATGTATGTATATATATATATATATATTATTAATTATATTTTAATATATTATATATATATAGCTTTGCATTATATTATATTTCAGAAATCACTCTAATATTAAATATTATAGTTATTATTATTATTATTATTATTGCTACTATTATTAACGGTAATAGTAATAAAAGCAATAATGACTGGCGTAAAAAATTCTTTTAAAGCTATATACAATAAGTAATAAACAAATATTTGATCCCACTTTATATTAAGTGTCCTTAACTACTATGTACTTGCATCAAAAAATAAATACATTGTACCTACTGTGTTCATAATGTATTTGAGAACACTTGTGGTGCTCTTGAGTTGGGATAGGGGTTGGGTTATGGACAGGTTTAATGGTATGGGTAGGTTTAAGGGTGGGTTACGGTGTAAGGTATGGTCAAAAGTGTATTTATTTTTTTTAATTACAGAAGTTAATTACAGATGTGATTACATACAGGTATTTAAACAAGCGTAAGTACACAGTAAATACATGTATTTACACAATTAGTACATTGTAACGAATTATTAATTTCTGTGAAGTACATATTAGTTAAGGACACCTAATATAAAGTGGGACAAAATATTTAATAAATAAGTATTTAGCAATTTTTTTTACATTTAATAAACGGCACCTTGATGAACAGAGTAAGTTTACGTAAATTATTAAATAAAATTAATAATTAAAAAAAAAGCTGAGCCCAAACTTTTGACCTTTAGTATATATATATATATATATATATATATATATATATATATATAACTACACTCCCTTTATATTATAAATATTTAATTACTTTGTAACATTTCGATTTCATACAATATGGTTATTGTGCAGATACAATTATTTACATTGTACTTTTATTCCATAACACATTCATGCAATTACAGCTGCAGTTTATTTTAGCAAATACATCTGCAATTACGAAGCTGACGTGCATAAACCCCTTAACCAACCCTTACACCAAACATATCCTCAACTTTAACCACTCCCGACTCAATTTACTGTATTTAGTTTAGTAACATTTACATTTAGTAAAAACACAACTTATTTGATTTAACTGAACCCTTATTATTATAAAGAGAGGATGAATACAGCAAACATTTAATATCCAGTGAATATCCGTTTACATTACTGCAGTGAACACTCTCGGAAGGTTAAACAAAGAAACTAATTAAATAAATAATACTATTTTTAATATTAATATATTAATTACGAATTATGCTCATATTTAATAACTTAAATTATTATTTAAAAAAACTTCATTTTGTAATGCTATTTTTCTAAGTAGACCAGTTCTAAGTGTGTCTGTCTCTTCTTCCCACACACAAACACAAGCACAATGCCACCAGCTGGATCATTACACACACACACACACACACACACACTTAAACACACACACTCAAACACACACTTACTTGACAGACTTCATGGTTTTGTCGAGTTTGCTGGCTGGGGTGCTTCCAGGAGATTCATTCCTCCTCCTCAGGAAAGCTAGTCGGTTCTTCATGTCTTTGGCCCTGCACAACAATGCAGACAAAAGAGTTGAGTTCTGCAGCTCACACACAATAAAAATCAGCAATTCAAATAAAAATAAAACAACACAACCCCATAAAACCATATGCATGCAACCCCATCCAAAAAATTTCATGCATTTTTTTTCCAACACAATCTGCAGTTATCTAAGTACAGAGCACACAGAAGAGTTGAGTTCTGCAGCTCACAGCCAATCAAATCAACAAATCTATTGCAAAAAACAACAACACAACCCCACAAATCCAAATGCACTTCCCTCATACAATTGTTCCAATACAATCTGCAGTCATGACAATATAGAGCACACAAAAGAGTTCTAGAAATCTATTGGACAAACAACAAAGACACACCCCCATGAAGTCAAATGTAGGCAACCCATCAAATATCCACGCATCATGCGTAATTTTTCCAACACAATCTGCAGTTATCAATCAAATAAACAAATCAATTTGACAAAAAAAACAACAACACAAGACCCTAAATTCAAATGCATATCCATCCAAATGCACACAAAAGAGTAGATTTCTGAGGCTTACAACCAATCAAATCAATCAAAAACAACAACACAACCCCAAAAATCCAAATGCATATCATCATACATGTCTTTCCAACACAATCTGCAGCTATGAAAGTTTAGAGTACACAAAGAGTAGATTTCTACAGCTCACAACCAATCAAATCAACAAATAAATCGAAAAAACTACTAAACAACCCCATAAAGCCAAATGCATTTCCATCATGCATGCTTTTCCAACACAATCTGCAATTATCAAAGTACAGAGCACACGAGAGTAGTTTTCTACAGCTCAAATCGATACAACCCTAATACAACAATCCAACCTCACAAATCCAGGAGCATATCATCATACATGTTTTATCCAACACAACCCGCCATTATCAAAGTACAGAGCACACAAAATAGTTTAAATCTGCAGCTCACAACCAATCAAATCAACAAATCGATCAGAAAAAAGGCGACTTCATGAATCCAAATGCACGCAACCCTATCCAATATGACTATACATGTTTAATTCCAACACAATCTGCAGTTATCAAGATATAGAGTACACAAGAGTAGATTTCTGCAGCTCACAACCAATCAAATCAACAAATCTATCGAAAAACAACAACACAACCCCATAAAGCTAAATGCACATCCAGCATGCTTTTTTCCAAAACAATCTGCAATTATCAAAGTATAGAGTACACAAAAGAGTAGACTGCAGATCACAACCAATCAAATCAACAAATCAATCAGAAAATAACAATACAACCCTACAAATTCAAGAGCATCATGCATGTTTTATCCAACACAATCTACAGTTATCAAAGTAGAGCGCACAAAAGAGTAGATTTCTGCAGCTCACAACCAATCAAATCAACAAATCGATCAGAATAAAAAAATGACACAACCCCAGAAATCCAAACACATGCAACCCATCATAAGCGTTCATTCATCACACATGTTTTTTTCAAATACAATACGCTGTTATCAAATTACAGAGCACCCAAAACAGTAGAGTTCATCAGCTCTCAACCAATCAAATCCACAACTCGATCAGAAAAAAAACAACACAACTCCACAAATCTAATGCATATCCATCATGCATGTTTTTCCCAACACAATTTGCAGTTATCAAAGTACAGAACATACAAAGAAAATTATTTTTGCAGCTCATAACCAATCAAATCGATCAGAAAACTACAACACAACCCCATGAAGCCAAATGCATATCCATCATACATGGTTTTTCCAACACAATACGCTGTTATCAAAGTACAGAGCACCCAAAACAGTAGAGTTCATCAGCTCTCAACCAATCAAATCCACAAATCGATCAGACAAAAAACACAAAAACACAACCCCAATAGATCCAAATGCATGCACCCCATCCAAAAAGATCATACATGTTTTATTCCGACACAATCTGCAGTTATCTAAGTAAAGAGCACACAGAAGAGTTGAGTTCTGCAGCTCACAACCAATCAAATCAACAAATCGATCAGAAAATAACATTACAACCATACAAATCCAAGAGCATCATGCATTTTTTATCCAACACAATCTACAGTTATTAAAGTAGAGCGCACAAAAGAGTAGATTTCTGCAGCTCACAACCAATCAAATCAACAAATCGATCAGAATAAAAAAATGACACAACCTCAGAAATCCAAACACATGCAACCCATCATAAGCGTTCATCCATCATACATGTTTTTTCAAATACAATCCGCTGTTATCAAAGTACAGAGCACCCAAAACAGTTCAGTTCTGCAGCTCACAACCAATCAAATCAACAACTCGATCAGAAAAAAAACAACACAACTCCACAAATCTAATGCATATCCATCATGCATGTTTTTTCCAACACAATTTGCAGTTATCAAAGTACAGAACATACAAAAAATATAGATTTTTGCAGCTCATAACCAATCAAATCGATCAGAAAACTACAACACAACCCCATGAAGCCAAATGCATATCCATCATACATGGTTTTTCCAACACAATACGCTGTTATCAAAGTACAGAGCATCCAAAACAGTAGAGTTCATCAGCTCTCAACCAATCAAATCCACAAATCGATCAGACAAAAAACACAAAAACACAACCCCAATAGATCCAAATGCATGCAACCCATCCAAAAAGATCATACATGTTTTATTCCGACACAATCCGCAGTTATCAAAGTACAGAGCCGGCGCCGCTGGAACTGAGAAACTCTTTCTGACTCTCATCAATCTGAGCGAGCGGATGAGCGGAGGGAGGGTTGTGCCACTCTCCACACCATCTCTGCGCTGTTTCAGGTGCCACCGGGGGTCCCGAGTGCCGTAACCCAGGGCCGACGGGACCCCGAGGACTAAAGATGCATCAGTAGATCTCCTCAAATCCGCATGCGGCGTCTCTGGAGATGCACGGGGAAGCTCCAGATGCCCGTCCTGACCTCACCTAGCACTTCCAGAGGAGCACAGTTTCTGCCTAATGATTTCCACTGTGGATCCTCTGCCCTCATCAGCTCCGTTTGGCCTCTGATGACAGATCCAAAAAAAGGAAACCAAAGCTAATTTTAGGCCCTCCCAAAGGGCATTGTTCCTACATGAAAGCATATTTTTAATGGTCCATCACTTGATGGTGGCCGTGAGGTGGCATACAACTCATACTCAGCACAATGCCATTTAAAATAAAAGTGTATTAGTATAATTAAAGGGACAGTTCACCCCAAAATGGTTCCTTTATATTGTTGAATTTTGAAGAGAGACACACATTGACTTATATAAAGTATAACCCGCAATTGGCGAAATCTGCGAAGTAGTTGGCTTTATTTTTAATTATTATAGATGTTTAAAGACTGTGAAACCCCTCACTACACACTTTATGCACTTTTCTCAGACAGGCATTACATTTTCACACTTTTCTCTCTCGTTTAAACACTAAAAATAATGTGAATAATGTTTTCATCAATCTCAAACCTTCGTAGAAAAATACGCAAGTCCAGTATTATAGAATGAACCAAAGATCAAAACCAATGTGGGGCGAAAACTTGCAAACATACCGTACAGCTCTTCAGAGTCACACTGCTAGCGTTCAAAGATTTATGTAAATTTGGCAAGCTGAACGCATTCTATACTGCACAGTTGACGAGGTACGGAGGAGATGGATTAACAGTGGTCTACAGCCAATCGCATGAACACAATGCACTAATTACATGAAATAATCCATGAAACTGTGAGGCCGCGAAAAGTGAACCGTGTTATAGCGAGTGACAATTGTATAAGGAAAAAAATACTATGGTGGAAGAAAAAGTCAATTGGTGGCAGTAACTAGCATTCTTCAAAACATCTCATTTTGTGTTTAACAGAAGAAATGGCAATAGTTACAACTACTGCAGTTGACTATAATGCTTTAAAGGTAAAATTAAAAGACAACGCAAGTAAAAAAAAAAATTTAAATAGAAATATTAATAATAATAATTATTATTATTATTATTAAAAACCATAAATAAATGAATTTATATATATATATATATATATATATATATATATATATATATATATATATATATATATATATATATATATATAGTTGGCCTTTAAGTAAAATAATAATAATAATAATAATAATAATAATAATAATAATATTATTAATTATTATTATTATTATTATTATTTTCATAATTATTATTATTAGTAATAATAAATCATTAAAAATTATTTGTATGTATGTATTATTTTTTTTACTTAATAACTAGCAGTTAATTGATAACATGCTTAATGCTCATTTATTAATCACCTTCAATAAAATAATTAAATGTAATTACTTTCCTGAGCATTTGTTTCATTTGATTTAATGTAAAACAGTGATATTGTGCAACATTATTCTATGTTTAAAAAAGATGTCTATGTTAATATGCAATCTATTAATAATATATTTAATTTTCTTATTCAAATCTGAATTTTCAGCATCATGACTCTAGTCTCTTGATCCTCAGAAAATATTCTCCTATCATTTGCTGTTTAGGAAATAGTGTTGAAAACAGTAACTCATTCTTTCGTTTTCCTTTGGCTTAATTCCTTTTTTTTGAGGGGTCGCCACAGCGGAATGAACCCCCAACAATTTCAGCAGATGTTTTACACAGTGAATGAACTTCCAGCTGCAACACATACTGTGAAAAATCCATAATCACTCATTCACACACACACTCATACTATTGCTTAATTAGCTCATTCAATTCACCTATACCGGATGTGTTTGGACTTGTGGGGGAAACCGAAACACCCGGAGGAAACCCACACCAACACAAGGAGAACATGCAAACTCCACAAGAAATGCCAACTGGCACTGGGACTTGAACCAGTGTCCTTCTTGCTCTAAGGCGACAGTGCCAACCACTGTGCCACCCAAATTTTAGGAGTGGCTATGCTTTTTTAAGTATTATTTGATTCAAAGAAAGTTAAAAACAGCACTTATTTAAAATAAAACATTATTTACACTACAAAAGCACTGCCACCTTTAAAAAATTCAATGTGTGTGCAGAACAAAATCATTTTAGAAACCCGACCCCAAACAAAACAAAGCAAAAAGGACAGTCCACCTTAAAAAATGAACACAAGCTCATCATTTTGGTGAACTGTCCCTTTAAGTACTCCACAACGATGGAAATGTAGTGACTACCACATGCTATAAATGTGTCAAACAAAACCCCGTACTGTATACAGTATCTTATGATTCATGCCAGCAATACTACATGCATTAATGGAAAGAAGATAACTGCTTCTACGTCAACAGTGTCAACACAGTAACAGCCTACAGTGTAATAGCATAAAAAAAGAGTAAAGTTCAGTAGTAACGGCTGGTTAATAATCAGACTATTTATTTCAGCCCTCTGGATATGATGACGGAAAGCGTAGATGAGCCTCAACAGGAAAAGGAAGTCTGCAGCTATTTATGATGCATTATTATGTTGCCCTGTAGGCTGAAACCGCAGAATTCCTCCTCTTCAAAGAGGCTGGATAACATAAAACACCAGCTTCTTATTATTCCAGGTAAAAAATATGTGTATATTAGTTGTTTTCCATATTTTGTAATTCATGTTTTTATTTTTCCCCTGTTTGTTTCTGCTTCTGAATTGCATTATGAGATCTTAATCTTACATACAACCACTGGTGGCCTTAGAAAAGTGACTCTTATTTGCATTTTTAATAGTTTAAAGGGTGTTAGTTAACGTTGATGAATTTACTAACATGAACACATGATTAGTAACACATTTATTATGGTATTTATTTATCATTGTTAAAGTTAAAAAAAATACAATACAAAAAATACATGTAAAATATAAAAAAATGTATTTTTATACATTTTTTATTATTTATAATAATAATAATAATAATAATAATAATAATAATAATAATAATAATAATAATGATAATAATAATGATAATAAAAAATAATGATAATGATAATAATAATAATAATAATGATAATGATGATAATAATAATAATAATAATAATGATAATAATAATAATAATGATAATGATAATGATAATAATAATAATAATGATAATAATAATAATGATAATGATAATAATAATGATAATGATAATAATAATGATAATAATAATAATAATAATAATAATAATGATAATAATAATAATGATAATGATGATAATAATGATAATAATAATAATAATAATAATAATAATAATAATAATAATGATAATAATAATGATAATGATAATGATAATGATAATAATAATAATAATGATAATAATAATAATAATAATGATAATGATAATGATAATAATAATAATGATAATAATAATAATAATAATAATGATAATGGTAATAATAATAATAATAATAATAATAATAATAATAATAATGATAATGATAATGGTAATAATAATAATAATAATAATAATAATGATAATGATAATAATAATAATAATAATAATAATAATAATAATGATAATGGTAATAATAATAATAATTTATATTATTATATATATTTTTGTTAATATTATTATTGTTATTATTATTATTATTATTATTTGTAAATACATCAATTAACATGAACTAATAGGCCATTATACTAAAGTGTTACCATTTAAAATGCTATACTGGCTGGGTTTGTAACACTATAAAAACCTTGTAATAAACTGTAAGTGCATTTTCTGTTATTTTACAAACCTATTTCTCTAGCTTTTATACATTATATTATTGAAAATGACTAAATGTCATTGAAAGTCACTTTGTTAAACTGTAGAGTTGAATTTCCAGCATTGAAAGTCGACAGGGCAGAGATCAACATCCCATAATGCAATTCACAAACACAAATGAACCCAAAACACTTATAATACGGAAACTGATCATTAGATATTTTACAGTGCACAGATCATTCAAGGTTAATTTGTGATGTTGTTTAATTTAGTATTGGCCTTGTTAGTATCTGAGAAATCTGCTCGGCAAGCTGGGAAACAGGATGATGAGACATTAGTCAGCCGCGCTGTGAGTAATTGAGAGGAAGTTTAACAGCCGATGTCAGAAATAAATGGCATGTCCGTTTGGTAAACGGCACAGTAAAAATGCATTCATTCAAGTTGTCCCAACACAAATTGATTAAGTTAGCTTAACAAATTTAAGTGGATTGATATATACAGGGGCATTGCTAGACATATATATGTATATACAGAAATTAATCCTAAATGTAACAAAAACAATCTAAAGACACAACTAGAGTGATGTTAAGATCATTTAAGAAATCTTTTGCATGAATGTTAATTTAATTTGAATAAAATTATAAAGACAATTTAATAAAATACAAAAAAAAATGTTTTAAAGAATTATCTGTTGTCTTAAACCCGACTTATGGCCGAGAATTAGGTTTATGAAGTCTTACACTGTAAAAAATAACTCAATAATAAAATAATAAAATAATAATAAAATAATAAAATAATAATAAAATAAGGTCTGTTAACACTATAGTTTAATACATTATTGTAACTCCAAAAATATAAAATGCTGATTAGATTAAAACTTTTAAGTTGCGAGAATTTCAAAACAGGAAAATATTGATAATTACATCAATTTACTGTAAGAATACGGCTTATTTAAAAGTAATTACATCTTGTCAGTTACTTTAAAACAATATTTAACTTCTCGCAACCCAAAGAAATTGGGTTGATAGCTCAATTTTTCCACACTAATGGAGTTGTTTTGTATTTTAAGTCCACACACTGATGTTTTTTGTTATTTTTTATACTGATAATGTGGGACAGTGCATGTTTTTGTTTTGTAAAACATCTGTGGTTTAATAAAGATAAAAAAAATTACTGGAAAACAGAAAAGTTGTTGTTGAATGTATTATTTTACAAGCATGAACAGTCAATTTGAAAACAAATAAAAAATAAACAATTTCAGCTACTTTATTTATTTGAGGTTCTAAACATGCAGTCGGACGCTGGATTTGTTTTGTCCAGACAAAAAACAAAAACAACTTGTTTTTTTGAGTACTCGACTTCAACATTTGAGCTTTTTACCATGTAAAAATACCTCTGATTGAAGAGGAAAAGATTTGGCTAACATAATAAAGTTTGCTGTCTGAACCTCATTTTGTTAGATGCTATCGTAACTTGTATATATTAATGCAAACTTGCGTTATTTTTTGTTTGTTCGTTTTGTTTAAACAATATTTTTTTGGAGTGTACCTCCCTGACTCATTGTCGATCCTTTTTGCGTCATACAAAAATGTATCAGGAGCCATGTTTAGTACAAATAAAATCACCATCGTATTATTTAAACTTTGTTTTGTCGACTTGCAAAAGTTGTGAGGCGCGCGGGTATGTTTTTTTGTTTGTTTGTTTGTTTGTTTGTTTTATTTGTGCATATGCCCAGTTTGCTTTTTGATTAAACTATAGCAACACTTCAGGGTCGGCTCTGTAGGTTATCACAACAATAATGCGATATTCTGAGCAGCCATGATTCTGTTACAACTGGTGTGACTTTTAACCATTTTAAGCTATCATCTGAAATGCTGAAGTGGAATCTGGTTTATATTTAACACTGTGATGCTGGAGGCTTTTACAACATCAACATCTTTTATTTCAGATTCTCTGGCGGGACAAGAATGCGAAAGAGCTCAAAACTGAAGCCCCCAAGAGTCTGCTCAGATAACACACACTAATAATCATCCAGCTTTTCTGCAGAAGACTCAAACGGATGCCAGATATCTTTCAAAACACACAAATTGCCAAATATTTCTGTATATTTTGGGGTGGATTCCTGCGGGTTTTGAGGCTTGTGTAGGATTTTGAGCAGAGGAAACGAATTAATCTCCACATATTCACTTCCAATGATCTTGTTGTGCACTTTTTTTATGAGGAACGAATGAATTGTGGCCAATAGGAATGTGTCAGGCTGATTTATTTTTAACTTCCAGTGGGAGATCTGGCTTCAAATGAGAAGCAGGCTGTTGGATGGAGGAGCGAGAGGAAAGATTCTCGTCTTTTTATGGGCCTTGGAAAATATTTAGAAGTATAATGAAACAGTTTACGATCCGGGTCACGTTTCAAATCTCATAAGCTGTGTGTGTGTGTGTGTGTTTTTTGTCGTGAAAACAGATGAATGCAATAGACGAACTGAACTTGATGCAGACAGAGATGTCAGACTGAGTTATTAGAGTAATGCTAAATGCAATGCTGCCACCTGCTGGATGTGATCACTATTACACTGTAATCAAACACTGGCTGCCTTCAATTTTTAAGCTGAATCAAATTAACTTTATCAGTCATTTGAACTTATATTATATTTCATATACTCACTTAAAACAGCTTGCTTAACTCATAACATTAAGTTGGACCATGTTTAGCTTAGTTTAATAAGTTACAATTAACTAAAAACATATGAAACATAAAAACATATGTTGTGTTTTGGCTATTCAAATGTAAAATTAATGTGAACGCAAGACAAAAACTATTTGAATTCAAAATATAATTGTTTATTAGAATTTTTGTTTAACGTATAACACAGATTTCTTCATGTAAACAACAAACCCACAATAAACCATCAAGATCCTGGCTTGACAGCCATATTTATTACAGAATTAAAAACACAGGCATGTTAATGGGATTTGAATTTCGAAACAATCAATGCCAATAAAGAGAACAAAAAAAAAAAAAAAGATTTCCAAAATGGATTTTAAGTGGACTGCAAAAAAATGCCAAAATACGGACATTGCAGATATGGAAATTGGCAAATTTAATTATATATTATATTATATTATATTATATTATATTATATTATATTATATTATATTATATTATATTATATTATATTATATCATATTATATTTATTATATTATATTATATTATAATAATTATATTAATTATATTAATTATATTATATTATATTTATTATATTATATTATATTATATTATATTATATTATATTATACTATATTTATTATATTATATTATATTATATTATATTATATTATATTATATTATATTACATTATATTATATTATATTATATTATTTTATATTATATTATATTATATTATATTATATTATATTATATTATATTATATTATATTATATTATATTATATTATATTATTCATTCATTTTCTTGTCGGCTTAGTCACTTTATTAATCCGGGGTCGCCACAGCGGAATGAACCACCAACTTATCCAGCAAGTTTTTCCAGATGCAACCCAGTGCTGGGAAACACCCATACACACTTATTCTCACACACACATTCAAACACTACAGCCAATTTAGTTTAATCAATTCCCCTATAGCACATGTGTTTGGACAGTGGGGGAAACCCAGCCAGGGCTTGAACAAGTGACCTTTTTTCTGTGAGGTCACAGAGCTAACCATTGAGCCACCATGCCTGTACCATGACATTTAACAATGTATATATAAATATTTAAGATATAAACATCAGTTATTAAAATACTGGGGTCAGGGATGTGTGTGAGCGTGTGTGTGTGTGCGTGCACGTGGGCAGGAAACACCCTCTGGTCATTGAGTGCCACGGTGTTGAGATTCCACACGGCTTTGCAACAGCATTAGTAATGTGGCATCTGCGAGACAGAAGCCAACGCCATAAAAATATGATACACAGTATAAGCCGAGCTATGAAAAGAGAAGGAAAGGAGACTGGAAAACAGTACTCAAAGCCTCTAGTACATACTCTGCCTTTTGGCCAAGATCCAGCATAGTAACAGTGATGTCACTACCTAAAAGTGTAGCGTCAGTCTTATATGTTGCACAGGTATATTTGTAGAAATTGAAAGAGTCCTTTGCCTTTTCTTTTCTGCACAAAACCATTAGAATATTATGTAAAGGACATGTTGCATGATAATGTTTTGTAAATGTTGTAATATGCATTGCTGAAGCGCTTCATTTGGACAATTTCAAAGGTGATATTTTCAATATTTAGTTGTTTTTTTTTTGCGTTTAATGTGTGTCCACACATAAATAAAACAAGGAAAGTAAACAATGAAAGTAAAATACTAATATCCAAAATATTTCTCATTCAATTTAACTCATCAAGCTTTTTCCACAACAGAAGAAAGACACTCTAAGTTTTGAACAAGTGAAAGGTGAGAGAGGCTGCTTGTCATCCATGCTAGCATACAACGATTTGTTATCTTTAGTTTTGTTCAGGCTCCTACTGCTGTGTTTAGTTTGTTTTTTGCTTTGTTTGGTTTATTATTTCGTTTTATTAAATTTCATTTCGGTTCATTTTTTTTTTTAGTTTTCTACAGTCTCCTACTGTTTTGTTTTATTTTTTGCTTTGTTTTTGTTTTGTACAAGCTACTACTGTTTTGTTTGTTTTTTTGTTTGTTTCATTGCATTTAGTTTTATTTCATTATGTTTTGTATGGGCTCCCACTGTTTTTTTGTTTTGTTTTTTTGTTTGTTTTTTGTTTTGTTTTGTTTTTTTGTTTGTTTTTTGTTTTGTTTTGTTTTTTGTTTGTTTTTTGTTTTGTTTTGTTTCTTATGGGCTCCTATACTGTTTCGTTTCATTTTATACAGGCTCCTACTGTTTCGTTTGGGCACCTACTGTTTCGTTTGGGCACCTACTGTTTCGTTTCGGCTCCTACTGTTTCGTTTCGGCCTCTACTGTTTTGTTTCGTTTAGTTTTACACAGGCTCCTATTGTTTCATACGGGCTCCTACTGTTTCGTTTTATATAGGCTCCTACGGTTTCGTACAGGCTCCTACTGTTTCGTTTTATATAGGCTCCTACTGTTTTGTTTCGGCTCCTACTGTTTCGTTTAGGCGCCTACTGTTTCATTTCGTCTCCTACTGTTTCGTTTTATACAGGCTCCTACTGTTTTGTTTGATTTTATACAAGCTCCTACTGTTTCGTACGGGCTCCTATTGCTTTGCTTCATTTCGTATGGGTTCCTACTGTTTTGTTTTATACAGGCTTCTACTTTTTTGTTTCGGCTCCTACTGTTTCGTTTAATTTTATACAGGCTCTTGCTGTTTCATACGGGCTCCTGTTGTTTGGTTTCATTTTATACAGGCTCCTACTGTTTTATACGGGCTCCTACTGCTTTGCTTCGTTTTGTACCGGTTCCTACTGTTTCGTTTAGGCGCCTACTGTTTCATTTTATACAGGCTCCTTCTGTTTTGTATAAGCTCTTACTGTTTCGTTTCATTTTATACAGGCTCCTACTGTTTTGTATGGGCTAATTTCATTTCATTTCATTTCGTTTCGTTTCATTATGTTTTGTATGGGCTACGTTTTGTTTTGTTTTGTTTTGTTTTGTTTTGTTTTGTTTTGTTTTGTTTTGTTTTGTTTTGTTTTGTTTTGTTTTGTTTTGTTTTGTTTCATACGGGCTCCTACGGTTTCTTTCTGTTTTGTTCCGGCTCCTACTGTTTCATTTTCTACGGGCTTAATTTTTCCTTTCAGCTCCTACTGTTTCGTTTTGTTTCGTTTGAGTTCCTACGGTTTCATTTCGTACGGGTTACAACTGTTTTGTACGCGTTCCTACAGTTTCTTTTCATTTTGTACAGGCTCTTACTGTTTCGTTTAGCTTCATACTGTTTCCTTTTGGCTCCTACTGTTTTTTCATTTCGTACAGATTCCAACTATTTTGTTTTGTACAGGCTCCTACTGTTTTGTTTAATTTCTTTCGTTTTGTTCTGTTTTGTTTTGTTAAAGGCTCCTAAACTCTCCTAATAAGTACATTTAGCGGAACATATAAGACATTAGTACTTGATTGTTTGTGGTCGTGAGCAGGTGTGAAAGCAGGCCGTGTGCAGTGGGAAAAGACATTAGCACGTGAGTGTGTCACACAGTCAAATGTCTCTGGTGCTTCAGGGGCCGCTCGTGACCCTTCATTCGGAGCTTTACATTGGGTTAATTATCAAGCAGAAGCAGCTGCTCCGCACAGGCCTGTAATCTGCGGCAGGAAGATCACGCCCTCGCTAAAGCTCATCAAATTAGGAAGCTGTGATCCAGACATTTCCCCACGGCGAGGCCTGCAGGAGCACAGGAGATGGACCAAAGCCACAATTATCTGCAGGGCTTCACCAAATTCCCTCTCTGCCCGCCTCACATTACGGCCCATAATAGAGCGCAGTGCTATTCCAGGCTGTGAAAACCAGGACGCTTGCTGTGGGAAAGACATCAGGAACGTGACAGCGATATTTTGTGATGTCTTGCACTGTAGGACGCTGAAACAGATGTGATGTGGGTTCAAGTCCCAACAGGAGTCGTAAACACACCAAAAAGTGTCAGCTGTATTTGTGCTGCAGTGGGGTTTTTGTATGTGTATAATGCACATCTGCTGTTGTAAAGTAATTTACTGTAATATATCTCTATTAGTCACACTCTCATTAATGCCTCAAGGAATTACAGTCTGTTTTACTGAATGAATGAATGAATGAATGAATGAATGAATGAATGAATGAATGAATGAATGAATGAATAAATGAATGAAAAAACGAACGAACAAATGAACGAATGAACAAATAAACGAATGAATGAATGAATGAATGAATGAACTAACTAAGATTATTTCAAGGTTATTTAAAGGCACAGTTAACCCAAAAATTATCATTCTGCATCCACTTGATTTTAACCAGTCTGAATTTATTTCTTCTGTTAACACAAAATACAAAACTATTGTAAAAAATATTGTGAAAGTTGATAATCATTGACCTTCATAGTATTTTTCTATCCCTACTTTCCAAAATTCACTGTAACTTTACAACTTTCATGACAGGAAGCACACTCATTATATAATTTCATCCAAAGGGACACCCCAAAAATTAAAATTACTTCACTATTTACTCTCCTTCATGCATTATTTGTTTCTTTACGTTCATGGGCTGAACTCAAAAGAAGATATTTGGAAGAATGCTGGTATCTGACACCCTTGAATTCCATAGTAAGAAAAAAACAAATACAATAGAAGTGAATGGGTGCCAGCAACCAGCATTTTTGAAAATATCTTATTTTGTGTTCAACATAAGAAATACACTCTAATAAGTTTTGATGAGTAAATGATGACAGAATTTTCATTTTTTTTGTGTGTGAATGATCCCCTTGAATGTAAAGCCTGAGTAAACTTTTACTGAGATTTGAGTAAAAATCTGGCAATGCAAACATAAAATAGCATAAAATAAAATAAATTATAAAATGAAATAAAAATTAAATGAAAAAATTAAATAGAGATAAAACAAAGCAACAAAAAAATAACAAAACAAAACAAAACAAAACAAAAGCTTTTAAAGGTTTGCAATCAAGTATGGGATGATAAAATAAAACTGAGTAAATGGTGTGAACATTTTCATTTAAAATTTTTAAAGAAATCTTTAATTTTATCCCATAGTAAAAAAAAAAAAAGAAATACTATGAAAGTCAGAGGAGAAAGGAGAGTAAATGATGACAGAGTTTTCAGTTTTTGAGAACCACCTTTTCAATGAAAAGTCTCTTTTGGCTAAAAATCAGACAATAAAAATAAAATAAAATAAAAATAAATAAATAAATAAATAAATAAATAAATAAATAAATAAATAAATAAATAAATAAATAAATAAATAAATAAATAAAATAAAATAAAATAAAATAAAATAAATAAAATTAAATAAAATAAAATAAAATAAGATAAGATAAGATAAGATCAAATAAAATAAAATAAAATAAAATAAAATAAAATAAAATAAGCTTTTAAATCTTTGTAAGCACTGATTAAATGATGAGCACATTTTCAACTTTCATTTTCAACTTTCCCATAGTAAGAAAAACAAAAACTATGGAAGTCAATGGGTGCCAGAATTTGTGGGAATTTTCCCTTTAAATGTAGTCTTTTTCTTTATTATTAATAATAAAATAAAATGAAAATAAAAATAAAAATTTTGTGAACTATTCATTAATTATTGTCTCTTTCAAGTAAAAATCTGGCAAAAATGAAAAAATAAAAAAAATCACAAATCACAAATATAAAAAGCACAAATATAAAAATTTTAATAAATAAACAAATAAATATATAAATAAATAAATAAACAAGTAAATAAATAATTCAATAAATAAATAAACATACAAACAAATAAACAAACAACAAACAAACAAACAAACAAATAAATAAATAAATAAATAAACAAATAAATAAATAAGCTTTTAAATGTTGCTAATCACTGAGTAAATGGTGAGGACATTTTAATTTTTCCTTTGCAACTATCCCATAGCAAGAAAACAAATACTATGAAAGTCATTAGATACCAGCAACCAGCATTTATCAAAATATCTCCTTTTGTTGTCAACAGAAAGAAATAGTTAGTAGTGTATAGGGTAATGGTGTATAAAGGTGCATAAGATTGTGTAAAAGTGTGAGTTAATTTTCATTTTTCACTGAACAATCCCTTAAAATTTAAAGTATCTTCAAGTACAAATCTGTCAACAACAACAGCCATCCTCCAAACATTAATATCCAACAGAAGAAAGCTCAATCCTTCACATGTGTCACTGTCAGGCAAAGCCCCCAGAGAAGTGAACTCCAGCAACCTCATCTTCTCCAAAATAACCTCTTTCTTTCTATTTCTGCCTCCCCTTTTCCCTCTTCTCATTACTTTAAGTCTCAGCGCAGCAGAAGAGAACACTAATAGCCCTACCTTTCCAGGTACTTCTCCGAGAAATCCACCATAGTGTGTAACATGTGTGTGTGAGGGGTGTAAGAGCAGGGTCCTGGGATTCGATCATTCACATTCCTCTCAGCGCAGGGCAGCGTCTGTGTCTTTATATAGAGCGGGATCTGCTGGAGGCGGGACTTCTGTCAGCCAATCAGAGGTCAGATATCTACATTCTCCACTGGTCTGTGTGTCAGTATGTCTACAGCTCAAGCATTGAGCCACATAAACAGTTTGACTGACAGTGTTCAGCTTGTATGGTAAATAGGCATGGGCCGGTATAAAATAAAAAATAAAATAAAATAAAATGGGTCAGTAATAGAAAAATAAAATAAAATAGGTCAGTAATAAAATAAAATAAAATAAAATAAAATAAAATAAAATAAAATAAAATAAAATAAAATGGGTCAGTAATAAAATGAAATCAAATTAAATTAAATCGGTCAGTAATAAAACTAAAATAAAACGGGTCAGTAATAAAATAAAATCTAAATAAAATAGATCAGTAATAAAATAAAATAAAAAAATAAAATAAAATAAAATAAAATGGGTCAGTAATAAAATAAAATAAAATGGGTCAGTAATAAAATAAAATAAAATAAAATAAATTGGGTCAGTAATAAAATAAAATTAAATTAAATTAAATAGGTCAGTAATAATCTAAAAATAAAATGGGTCAGTAATAAAATAAAATCTAAATAAAATAGATCAGTAATAAAATAAAAAATAAAATAAAATAAAATAAAATGGGTCAGTAATAAAATAAAATCAAATTAAATTAAATAGGTCAGTAATAAAATAAAATAAAATAAAATAAAATAAAATAAAATAAAATAAAATGGGTCAGTAATAAAATAAAATCAAATTAAATTAAATAGGTCAGTAATAAAATAAAATTAAATAAAATTAAATAAAATGGGTCAGTAATAAAATAAAATAAAATAAAATAAAATAAAATAAAATGGGTCAGTAATAAAATAAAATCAAAATAAAATAGGTCAGTAATAAAATAAAATAAAAAAAATAAAATAAAATAAAATGGGTCAGTAATAAAATAAAACCAAAATAAAATAGGTCAGTAATAAAATAAAATAAAATAAAATAAAAAATTAATTAAATTAAATTAAAAGGGTCAGTAATAAAAACTATTCGAGTCAGTCGGTCAGTTAGTCAGCGTAGCAAATAAACAGTCAGCAAATAAACAGAAATGTAAGACTTCACATATAAAGTCTGTCTAATCTTGATGACTAGTCTAGTTTTGGCCTACTCTTAGACGTCTATTAGATTTTCACTGACTGAATTTAGCCTTGTTTCAGCCAAGCTGTCAACGTTTAGATGTCTATTACACACAAAATTGTTTGCAGGGCAGAGTCTCTGCTATGGATCATAGAAATTGTTTTGACCAGCAGCTTTCATCAGATGGCCACTAACTTCATCTGTTGAATGGTAGTGATCATACAGAGTTAATGTGACAACAGCCACTCCAGAGCTTCACCTGGGATCAGTGCTGTTGACAGAAGAGAGTCTGTAAGATGATGATAAAGAAGAAAAAGAAAGCAGCTGTGCCCTGGAGCTCAGCTGTTCACAGATCAGTCGTGTATGCAGACCGGCCGTCTTTCTCATTCACTACATACTGACCTCAGATGAGCACGGGTGTCTGCTTAGTGTCTGCTGTCATAAACCAGGTGCAAAGTCCCACGGAAAAAAAAAACACCTTCCTGCTGTTAAAGCCAGACCAGGTGCAGACGCTTTCACATCATCTGATCTGTGTGTGTGCGGAGCTTTCAGATCAAACCCCATGAAAATAAAGAATAAACTGCTTGCAGCTACTTCAGATCTATTTCACATGCCTTTGTGTTCTCAAGTGTGCCTTTTTTATGATGTAACACAAGTGGTGGAGATCATTCCCATTAAAAAATACATGCTTCAGATCAAGGTTGTAACACTTTAAAATAAAGATTCATTCATTCATTCATTCATTCATTCATTCATTCGTTCATTCGTTCGTTCATTCATTCATCCATTCATTCATTCATTCGTTCGTTCGTTCGTTCGTTCGTTCGTTCGTTCGTTCGTTCGTTCGTTCGTTCATTCATTCATTCATTCATTCATTCATTCATTTTTTTCTTTTCTGCTTATTCCCTTTATTAATCAGGGTTTGCCACAGTGGAATGAACCACCAACTTATCCAGCATATGTTTTACGCAGCGGATGCCCTTCCAGCTGCAACCCATCACTGGGAAACATCCCTGCACACTCTATCACACTGTAACGCCAGGGGTGACACACACAACTGGAGGTAAGATCCAATATGCAGGTTTTATTCAACGTCAAGCAAGCAATGGTCAAATCAGGTGTAGACAGGTATGTGTAGGCAAATCCAGAGTCGTAATCAATGTACAGGCAATAGGTCGTAAGGCTGGCGGCTAAACAGGATAACTAGGATATACAAGGCTAGGATCAAGACACGGAGAAACAAGACAAGGAGAAACGCGTTGTAATGTCACTAAAAGCGAACAAGACTCTGCAAACTGGATGGGGGAATGAGTGGCTTATGAAGGGTGTCTAATCAGTCTCTGAAAGTCCTCAGGTGATGCGAGTGTATTCAGTCTAGATGAGTGAGCAGGTGTGAGTGTCTGGGAGAAGTGCATGTGTGCATATGTAGTCCAGAAGAAGGCGGAAGTGTAGTCCATGGTTATAGTGGAAACCAGCGATCTCCGGAGAGCGAGCGCTGGTTCCTGTAACACACACACTTACACTACTGACATTTTTTTTAGCCTACCTAATTCACCTATAGCGCATGTGTTTGGGCTTGTGGTGGAAACCGGAGCACCTGGAGGAAACCCACGCGAACACGGGGAGAACGTGCAAACTTCACCCAGAAATGTCAACTGACCCAACTGAGGCTCGAACCAGCGACCTTCTTGCTGTGAGGCGATCTTGCTACCCACTGCACCACCGCATCTCCAATAATGATACAGTTGAATCAAAATGATTGATATTTTGAATATATATATATATATATATATATATATATATATATATATATATATATATATATTAGGGTTGGGCATCTAATCCGATACGCATCTCGATACAAAGAATACGATCCAATATATTAGCGATACATTTGTGACATTGCGATGCAACACGATACGATTTACACCCATATCACGATACAATGCGATAATTCAGCACTAACTTATTAGATCAAGTTTATGAGATGATGTAAGAAAGGATGCTGTGCCATTGAATGAGTTTGATTATTTATTAACCAAGTAAAACCAAGACTTTTTTTACAAACTGGCTTTTCTCTCAGAGCCAGAGTGTCAGTTTACAGTAGAGGGCCATTTTAGAACATATAGCACATATTATTTAAGTATTTTCAAGATAAACAGAATGTATAAGTGCAACATATATTATAAATGTATATATTTGCACTCTTTCAACATAAAGGTTTACCATTGAACAATAAGAATTGTGATTTAACTTTTCAACTATGAAAACAAGTTTTACAAAGATATATTGTGCCACTGAATATTCAAAACTTAAGGTGGTGAACTAGCAGTGTTATGCTGCTTTGAAACATCACTGTCACTGTAAACAACAGGCTAATAAAAATATAAATAAATAAAAATTAACAGGAGGAGGTGTTTAAAACCTTCGTTCTCCGTGACACTAGGCTGAATATCTTTGCAGATGAACAATGCAATAACATTCGTTATTGGCGTAGAGCGAGCAGAACTGTTGCGCATGGAGAAAACTTTCGATGCTTTTCTCACCACTTTTGGAGCTGGCAGCTACAGTTGAAGCAGAGCAGGAAGCCGGGGATGCAGGAACACTGGAAGATGCTTTCACAACAACACCGTGGCGCCGCTTCAAGTGAGATATCAGATTAGTCGTACTGCCCGTGTATTTTACAAACGCGCGGCACATTTTGCAAATTGCAAATTGCATCTGTCCTGTCAAGTCGTCCATCCTTTTTGCAGACTCCATAATGTTGCTATACTTTAGATTTAAAACTCAGTGAGAAATAAAATGTTTGTTTTGCTTCTCGCACTTTCTGAGGGCGCACCACTAGCTTCATCCGCACACCTGATACACTGAGTTGTAGTGTAAGTGTACACATCCGCAAATCCGTTGCTAAGGCATACTTTATGTAGGTCGATTAAATTATGTGACAAAAACAGGTTGACAACACTTGTTAATAAATAAAAAATACATTCTATATTAAAAATATAAGCTGTATCTCGCAAAAACCGATGCATCTCGATTTGCTTCCAAAATTTCATTCATCCTCTGCTGCTCTACCGATGCACTTGCATCGTGCACGCGCATGACCGCGTATCGATACATATCGGTTAATCTTCCCATCCCTAATATATATATATATATATATATATATTGAATTATTGATTTTTTTTTTCATTTACAATTATTTCCCAAATGATGTTGAACAGATTCAGGAAGTTTTCACAGTATTTCCTATAATATTTTTTCTTCTGGAGAAAGTCTTATTTGTTTTATTTTGACTGCAATAAAAGCAGTTTTTAATTTTTTAAAAACATTTTAAGGTCAATATTATTAACCCCCTTAAGCTATTTTTTTGATTGTCTATAACAGGGGTGGGCAAACTCTGTCCTGGAGGGCCGGTGTCCTGCACAGTTTAGCTCCAACTCTAATCAAACACACCTGCTTATAGATTTCTAGTGATCTTGAAGACACTGATTAGTTTGTTCAGGTGTGTTTGACTAGTGTTGGAACAAAACTCTGCAGGGACACCGGCCCTCGAGGATCAAGTTTGCCCATCCCTGGTCTATACAGACCTTAATTTAACCTATTGGTACCTCAAATGTATATATTAGTACCTGAACATTTTAAGAAGAAACACTTTTGTACTTTTCATGTAGTATTATGTACCCTTGAGGTATTAATAAGAGTGTACACAGCTGTTCTTTTAATGAAATGTGGAAGGGGGGGTTCTCACTGTCGTTGTGAATTGTATGGGGTTTGTGCATTGGGCAATGCACATTGTTTACGATTTATACGTATGCGTTCGCTCTCGTGCTTATGTTCACAGCAAATATACAAAGAGCAGCGTTCATGGGGCCCTCCCATAGATATATACACTAGATATCGCATAGGGACCCTGAGCATGCGTCAATAGCGCCGCCACATTGGTACAGTGCTCCCAGGACAAATGTCATTCAACCGCACTAGTCAAGACAGTGTTATTACGTGAAGATGCGGGACTTTAGCGCTGTCTACGGGTGTAGTAACGAGCAAACAAAGAAAACAAAGCACAAAGGCAGAACACTTCATAGGTAATATTAAGTTTTTTACATTTTTTTATGTTCTGAACTTTTGTGCTCTACAGGTAACATTATTAATGATAATACAGTCACTTACTGCATTCACTATAAGTCAAAGTAGCTCCAACTCGCAATAAACACTCAGCTTATGCTAGTTTTGTTGAATAAAATCAGCAAACACTGCAAAAGAAATATGACAACGAGATGCTGCGCTGCCAGAAACTTGTATTATTGTCGGCTAGTGAAGGAGTCGTTCATAACGGAGATTCATTCACAAACGAATCGCTCTCTCCGTCAGTATGAGCAGTGAAAGCAGGAGAGGAGCTGTGTTTCAGGACATGGATTAGATCAAATTTAACAGGGAGGGTGAATAGTACATTTATGTACACACAAACACAAGCTTTTTGTCAGGAATGCCCGTGCGGTCACTGATCCATCAATGTAGAAAAGTGATGGAAAATTATAATTTTCGTAATAAAAAAATAAAAAAATGCATACTAACATCCAGGAAAACTCCCGATCACAGATATATGTGTATATGTGTATATCTCTGGCTTTGGATGGCCACAGTCCTCCACTGTACCTTGGTCCCGGATTCATTTCAATGGAGCGCTACCCTGTAGTAAAATGGCGGCTCTGTTGACGCATTCTTCCAATAGACAATAACAGGGTAGGCGACATCTAATGTATATATTTATGGGGCCCTCCAAGAAATGCAGGGCCCTAGGCGACCGCCTATATTGCCTGTTGGATGGGCCGGCACTGATTGCTGTGTTTACTTCATTACTGCCACTAATAATCCATGTATTAATTGCATTTCTGTTTAGTTAAATGATGACTTTAGTCATATTAGGGTAATCAAAATCCCTGTTTACATGGTCGATTCTTAATCAGGGTATTGTGTTAATCATATTAAGATGAAATTTGACAAACTTGG
>NC_133180.1:76147500-76152500 GCF_049306965.1 Danio rerio | reverse complement strand
ACCATTTAATAATTTGGCAAATAATTCGACTACAGATGTCCATGTAGGTTAAACACCATCACTTTCTCTTGTGTGTGTGTTTTGACTCTGAAACTCGCGCATGCCCAAATAGACACTCCCACACCATGCCACTTTTCTTCCTCCGACACTCCCCCCTAAACAGAGCTGGACACGCCCACTTTTCTGACTTTTTCCAAAGTAGAGGTGTGAAAACACCCTGATGAAACGAGGGGGTTTCATGACCCTTTAACGACTTCAGAAGCACCACAACACTGTATATCCTGCTTTGTAGTGTGCTCATGTGAGTTGTGTTTCTAGTCTCCTACTTTCACATGATGTATGAAAGTGAATCCATCGCTGAGTTTAGTGTTACTGTGAGTCCAGCTGAAACAACTGAACCAGAACAGCTGCAAACTAACTGCAGCAGTGACTCGAACCAGTGACCTTTTTGCTGTGAAGCCACGGTGACAACCACTGATCCGCCGTGCTCATTAAAAACACAAGACACAAACCAAAATTAGCAACTTTCTTTATTTTCTCCCTGAGACTGTAACTCCAGACAGTATTGCAGACAGTTCCGATTCCCCGAATTTCAGACAGTCAACTGTGTTGAGCTCACCATTCACAGTAAACGCTGGACACGATGGCAAAAGGAGCCGGTCTACTGTTCTGGAGGTGTTAAAAATACAGAGACTCTTCAATACAATCCACACCTCACTATATGATAACACACACACACACACACACACACACACACACACACACACACACACACACACACACACACACACACACACACACAGACTCACAGAGTATAATGGTAATGTTTAAGATGTACATACAGTTGAAGTCAGAATTATTAGCCCCTGTTTATTTTTTCCCCCACTTTCAGTTTAACGGAGAGACGATTTCTTCAACACATTTCTACACATAATAGTATTAATAACTCATTTCTAATAACTGATTTATTTTCTCTTTGCCATGATGACAGTAAATGATATTAGACTAGACATTCTTCAAGACACTTCTATACAGCTTAAAGTGACATTTAAAGGCTTAACTAGGTTAATTAGGTTAACTAGGCAGGTTAGGGTAATTAGGCAAGTTATTGTATAACAATGGTTTGTTCTGTAGACTATCGAGAAAATATATAGCTTAAAGGGGCTAATAAAATTGACCTTAAAATGGCTTTTAAAAAATTCAAAACTGCTTTTATTCTAGCCGAAATAAAACAAATAAGACTTTCTCCAATAGAAAAAATATTATCAGACATACTGTTAACATTTCCTTACTCTGTTAAACATGAATTTGGGCAAAATTTAAAAAAGAAAAAGAAAATAAAAGGGGGTGAATATTTCTGACTTAAACTATATATATATTAAAAATGGTTCTTGATAAAAAAAAAAAGGACAACACAGCCGCATCCACATCACGACTTTACAGACCCAGAGAAATTATATAGTTTCAATCACCTTCACATTATCATAACATTAGCATTAAATATAATTACAACCAATCAGAATCCAGTGGGTTCTGTGTACATACAAACTAGAAACCCACTAAAGCAAAGAGTCAAACCAAAGAAACCACTCAAATCCAGGGGAAAAACTAAAACTAGTAAACCACAAAAATAAAAATAAAATGAATCTAATAAAACTATGGGAAACCTAAAACAAAAACAAGCAAACAAATAAAAAAATCTAAAAATAGAAACCTAATATTCATTCATTCATTCATTCATTCATTCATTCATTCATTTTTCTTCGGCGTTGTCACTTTATTCATCAGGGGTCACCACAGTGCAATGAACTGCCAACTTATTTAGCATATTTTTTGCACAGCGGATGCCCTTTCAGCTGCAACCAAGTACTGGGGAAACACCCATAGACACTAAATTTCACAATTACACTACGGCCAATTTAGTAATTTATTAGTAAATAAATAAATAAATAAATAAATAAATAAATAAATAATAAACTAACTAATTGATCAAATAATAATCAAACACAATCTACAATAAAATCAAAGAAACCAATAAACCTAAGAAAAACTAAAACTGGTAAACCGCTAAGACCAGGGGAGATATAAATAAGTACAAGTAAAATAAAACAAAATAAATAAATAAATAAATGAACAACCACAAACTAGAAACCCACAAAAACTAAATAAATACATTTTTAGAAACCACTAAAACCAGAGGCAACAAACAAACAAACAAATAAACAAACAACAAATAAACAAATAACAAATAAACAGACAAACAAATGAACAGACAACTAAATAAGTAAATAATTAAATAAATAAACAAACCTTAAATAAATAAATAAATAAATAAATAAATAAATAGTTTCCCAGGGATGGGTTGCGGCTGGAAGGGCATTCGTAAAAACGTGCTGAATAAGTTGGCGGTTCATTCTGCTACATCAACCCACTAAATCATAGAATCAAATCAAAGAAACCAAAAAAACCAAGGAAAATGAACAAACAAACAACTAATTATTTAAATAAATAAATAAATAAATAAATAAATAAATAAATAAATAAATAAATAAATAAATAAATAAACTAGAAACCCACAAAACCAAAGAATCAAATCAAAGAAACCACGAAACTAGGGGAAAACTAAAACTGAACCACAAAAATGTAGGAAAGCACTAAAGCCAGGGTAAATCTAACTAGTAAAGCACTAAAACTGCACCCTTACTAAACCAGGTGGGGGAAACACAACCAGTAAAACAAGAAACACACTAAAAGCAGAATAGCAGAAGAACTAAAGAGCAACTGAGAGATATTAACACAACACCAAAACTCTCAAACACATCAAACCAGCATGAGTGTTGGAAAACTCTCAGCAGTCCTCAACAGTAAACACACACACACACACGGGGAGAGAGAAACAGAGCAGCGGGACTTACAGGTTTTTGGATTTCTTCTTCTTGGTCCCGTCTGGACCCACGTCACAGCTGCACTCGGAGCTGGCGCTCAGCTGCGGACACACACACACACACACATTCACCATCATCATACAGCAGGAAAAGTAATGCAGCATTCCAGATCCACAACCAGCTAATCCTCACCGCCTGCTGCAGGCCATTGTGTGTGTGTGTGTGTGTGTGTGTGAGAGAGAGAGAGAGAGAGAGAGAGAGAGAGAGAGAGAGAGAGAGAGAGAGAGTATAAGTGTGTTTGTGTGTCTCTCTCTCTCTGTGTGTGTGTGTGTGTGTGTGTGTGTGTGTGTGTACATATATGTTTGCGTGTGTATGTACATTTATGTGTGTATGTGTGTGTGTGAACATATATATATGTGTGTGTATATATATATATTTGTGTGCATATATTTTTGTGTGTGTGTGTGTTTGTATGTGTGTACATATATATGTTTGTGTGTGTGTATATATGGATATTCATGTGTGTGCGAATACATATATATGTTTGTGTGTGTATATGTGTGTGTGTGTGTGTGTTTGTGTGTGTGTGTGTGTGTGTGTGTGTGTGTGTGTGTGTGTGTGTGTGTGTGTGTGTGTGTGTGTGTGTGTGTGTGTGTGTGTGTGTGTGTGTGTAAAGGCTCAGCTGGACTTCTTTGGCCATGTGGGATTAAGGAGCTGGAGTCACATTACACTTCCTGGCCTGCAGACGAAGTGAACAGGCTGGACGACCCAGCAGCTCAAAACACAACCCAGAGGAGGAGAAACAGAAAGTGGGCTGTTTGTCTGCAGCCTCAGACCACTCAATCAGCCCTTGTGCAGCAATTGTTTTACCAGCAATTTAACGTCCATTATTTTACAGTAAATGTCTGTAATTTAACGTCCATTATTTTACAGTAAATGTCTGTAATTTAACGTCCATTATTTTACAGTAAATGTCTGTAATTTAACGTCCATTATTTTACAGTAAATGTCTGTAAGTTAACGTCTATTAATTTATGGTTAATGTCTATAATTTAACTTCTGTTATTTTACTGTAAATGTCTGTAATTTAATGTCTGTTATTTTACGGTAAATGTCAAAATTTTACGTCTGCTATTTTACACTAAATGTCTGTAATTTAACGCCCATTATTTTACAGTTAATGTCTGTAATTTAACGTCTATTAATTTATGGTTAATGTCTATAATTTAACTTCTGTTATTTTACTGTAAATGTCTGTAATTTAATGTCTGTTATTTTACGGTAAATGTCAAAATTTTACCTCTGCTATTTTACACTAAATGTCTGTAATTTAACGCCCATTATTTTACAGTAAATGTCTATAATTTAACGTCTGTTATTTTACGGTAAATGTCTGTAATTTAACTTCTGTTATTTTACGTCTGTTATTTTACTGTAAATGTCTTTAATTTAACGCCTGTTATTTTACGGTAAATGTCAAAATTTTACGTCTGCTATTTTACACCAAATGTCTGTAATTTAACGCCCATTATTTTACAGTAAATGTCTGTAATTTAACGTCTGTTATTTTACGGTAAATGTCTGTAATTTAACTTCTGTTATTTTACGTCTGTTATTTTACTGTAAATGTCTTTAATTTAACGTCTGTTATTTTACGGTAAATGTCTGTAATTTAACGCCTGTTATTTTACGGTAAATGTCTTTAATTTAACGCCTGTTATTTTACGGTAAATGTCTGTAATTTAACGCCTGTTATTTTACGGTAAATGTCTGTAATTTAATGTGTTATTTTACAGTAAATGTCTGCAATTTAATGTTTATAATTTTACTGTACATATTTGTAATTTAACGTCCGTTATTTTAAGGTGAATGTTTGTAATTTAACGCCCGTTATTTTACGGTAAATGTCTGAATTTTACGTCTGTTATTTTACGGTAAATGTCTGAATTTTACTTCTGTTATTTTACGGTAAATGTCTTTAATTTAACGCCTGTTATTTTACGGTAAATGTCTGTAATTTAACGCCTGTTATTTTACGGTAAATGTCTGTAATTTAATGTGTTATTTTACAGTAAATGTCTGCAATTTAATGTTTATAATTTTACTGTACATATT
>NC_133180.1:76135000-76142500 GCF_049306965.1 Danio rerio | reverse complement strand
ATGACTGTATGACTATTGATTTCATGTTTACTTGCAGCATGTTCTAATGTCTCTGAGGTTTATTTGTCATTGTAAAGCAACCTTGAGTCTCCAGAAAAGCTCTTATGTACAATAATAATAATAATAATAATAATAATAATAATAACAATAATAACAACAATAATGATGATAATAATAATAATAATAATAAATAAATAATGATAATAATAATAATAACAATAAATAATAATAATAATAATAATAATAATAATAATAATAAAAATAATATTAAATTAAATCCAGTGTGCATTCTCTACTCATAATAAATGTGCACTTATAATGTACTTTAAATACTGATTGTGTATTTATGTATATTTTGAGAAAATCTACTTGCAGATATTAAAATATTGATGGATAAAAAGTCACTTTTAAGTTGTCATAGTAAGAGATAAAGCACAAAGTAGTGTTATAATTTAGTGTTCGTGTTATGAATGCAAAATAAAATAAAATAAAATAAAATTTAAATCAGTGTATGTTGTTATTTACAAATAAAATAAAATAAAATAAAATAAAATAAAATAAAATAAAATTTTAATCAGTGTATGTTGTTATTTACAAATAAAATAAAATAAAATAAAATAAAATAAAATTTTAATCAGTGTATGTTGTTATTTACAAATAAAATAAAATAAAATAAAATAAAATAAAATAAAATAAAATAAAATAAAATAAAATAAAATAAAATAAAATAAAATAAAATAGGTAGTGCTATCACCTCACAGCAAGAAGGTAGCTGGTTCGAGCCTCGGCTGGGTCAGTTGGCGTTTCTGTGTGGGTTTCCTCCGGGTGCTCCGGTTTTCCCCACAGACCAAAGACATGCGGTACAGGTGAATTGGGTAGGCTAAATTGTTCACAGTGTATGAGTGTGAATGGGTGTTTCCAAGTGATGAGTTGCAGCTGTAAGGGCATCCACTGTGTAAAACATATGCTGGATAAGATGGCGGTTCATTCTCTATAGTGGCGACCCCAGATTAATAAAGGAACTAAGCCGAAGAAAAAATGAATGAATAAATGATAAATTAAATTTAAATAAATGTAATTTAATAGAAAATTTCAATCAATGCATGTTAAATAATAAAAATAAAATATGATAAAATAAAATAAAGGCAAGGCAGTGGCACAGTAGGTAGTGCTGTCGCCTCACAGCAAGAAGGTCGCTGGGTCGCTGGTTCG
The DNA here is from genome assembly GCF_049306965.1 of Danio rerio. Lineage (NCBI taxonomy): Eukaryota > Metazoa > Chordata > Actinopteri > Cypriniformes > Danionidae > Danio > Danio rerio. The sequence continues at coordinate 76,141,288 of NC_133180.1, read as the reverse complement.
AGGGGTAGGCTAAAATTGTCCGTAGTGTATGAGTGTGTGTGTGAATGTGAGTGTGGATGTTTCCCAGAGATGGGTTGCGGCTGGAAGGGCATCCGTTGCGTAAAAACTTGCTGGATGAGTTGGCGGTTCATTCCGCTGTGGCAACCCCGGATTAATAAAGGGACTAAGCTGACAAAAAATAAAATAAAATTAAATAAAATTAAATTAAATAAAATTAAATTAAATTAAATTAAATTAAATTAAATACTTCAATGTATATTGTAATTTACAAATAAAATTAATTGAATTTAAATTAAATGAAACGGAAATGAAATTATTTATTCATTCATTCATTTTCGTTTCGGCTTAGTCTCTTACATGCACACACACACTCATACACTACGGCCAGGACTCAAACCAGTGACCTTTTAGCTGTATAGGGACAGTGCTCACCACTAAGCCACCGTGTCACCCTTATTATTATTATTATTATTATTATTATTATTATTATTATTATTATTATTATTATTATTATTATTATCATTAGAGGCTGGTACAATAATAAATAAATAAACAAATATATATATATACTTCCTCATCTTAAAATATAACATTTCTATAACAATAAATATTTCTATTCTGATTTAAAAGACTAAACTGTCTTTCTTTTTCGTGTGGGTAGTTATGTGTTTAATATCAGCATTATGAATTTTACAACTTAATTACATGAATAGCGCAGACACTGGATAGCAGACTGGATCCCGGTCTCTGGGAAAACTCTGAGGTCTCGTCTCCTGCTGGAAATACCACGAAACACATGCCGTCTCAATCTGTCCCAGCGTGAGCCAAGCATGCGCTAAAAATAACCACCCAAATGTTTTAGGAAATTAGAAACATGTTCGGAAAGCTAGACATAAAGAATTAAAGAGGTCATTATGAACAATGGGCACTTTTATTCTCCACACAATACTACACTAGAATAAATGCTGGGCTCCCCACGGTTCATTCATGTTGGCCTGATTAACAGGTTAACTTAACAAATGTAAGTGGATTAAACTTAAAACAATTACGTTATCCCCAGACACTTAAATAACTCTCAGATCTTCATCTCTCAGCGCATATGTGTGGTGTTCTGCACTATTTGCGGTGCATTTCTTTATTTATATGTGTTTTGAGAATTTCTGTCCAAGTGTTTTGTCAAGCCAATGTTGTTTTCTCCATTTGCTAATTCATACTATAAACAGACTAGCAACATGCTAATTCATACTAGAAACATACTAGCAACATGCTAATTCATACTATAAACATACTAGAAACATGCTATTTCATACTAGAAACAGACTAGAAACATGCTAATTCATACTATAAACAGACTAGCAACATGCTAATTCATACTAGAAACATACTAGCAACATGCTAAACATGCTAATTCATACTATAAACATACTAGAAACATGCTAATTCGTACTATAAACAGACTAGAAACATGCTAATTCATACTATAAACAGACTAGCAACATGCTAATTCATATAAAATGTATGTTAACAGCATGCTAGTTTATACTAGAAACATGATAGCAACATGCTAATTCATACTAGAACCATGCTATAAACATGCTAATTCATGCTAGAAACATGCTAGCAACATGCTAATTCATATTAGAACCATGCTAATTTATGTTAGCAACTGCCTAGCAACTACCAAGAACACTTTAGCAATTGCCCAACAACACCTTTGCACCTAGCTAGCAATGCCTTAGCAACCACTTAGCAACACCTTAGCAACCACCTTGCAACACCTTAACAATGACCTTAACAACCACCTTGCAATGCCTTAGCAACCACCTAGCAACCAATCAGAACACCCTAGCAACACTTTAGCAACAACCTAAAATTCCTTAACAACTGCCAAGCAACACCTTAGGAACCACCTAGCAACCACTCAGAACACACCAGCAACCACTTAGCAACACCTAAGTTACCTCCTAGCAACCACTCAGAACACCCAAGCAACAACCTAGTACACCTTAGCAAACACCTAGTAACACCTTTGCAACAACCTAGATCACCTTAGGAACCGCCAAGCAATGCCTTAGCAACCACTCAGAACACTCTAGCAATGGCCTTGAACACATTAGCAACCACCTAGCAACACCATAGCAACCACTTAGCAACACCCTAGCAACACCTTATTAAGGACCTAGAACATTTTAGCAACTGCCTAGCTGCACCTTAGCAACCACCTATCAACGACTCCGAAAAACCCTACCAACACCTTAGCAACCACCTAGCAACCACTCAGAACACCCTAGCAACCACCTAGAAACATCTTAGCAACCACATAAAACACCAAAAAGCAACACCTTCGCAACTGCCTAGCAACCATTCCGAACACTTTAACCGCCTAGCCGAAACAGCCATTCAAAACACTCTAGCAAGGCCTTAGCAACCACATAGCAACTACTCAGAACACCCTAGCAACCGCCTAGCAACAGCTAAGCAACCACTTTGAACTCATTCACTACCACTCAAAACACCCTAGCAACCACACAGAAACATCTCAGCAACCACATAAAACACCATATAGCAACACCTTGATAACTGTCTAGCAACCACTCAGAACACTTTAACGACCGCCTAGCCGTAACAGCCATTCAAAACACTCTAGCAAGGCCCTAGTAACCACCTAGCAACTACTCAGAACACCCTAGCAACCGCTTAGCAACACCTTAGCAACCACTCAGAACACATCAACAACCACTCAGAACACCCTGGCAACCACTTAGCAACACCTTAGCAACCACTCAGCACACCTTAACAACAGCCTAGTAAGAAACATGCCAATCCATAATAGAATCATGCTAACCTATATGTAGGTATAACTGTTTCAAACTTAAAAATACTTCAATTATTAAAACTTACAAACTATTTCAAACTTTCAGACGAGGCTTTCTCAAGACACCATAAAGTTAGTCTCTTAACTTATTGACACACAAGGGTTAATCATAATCAGACTTCAGACGCATCTGTAAGTGACCTCTCCTGTAATTCAGGCTGTTTATTCAGTGTCGGTGTCTGGGATCTGAGTTTCCTTGCATTGTTCTGGATGTGGGTGAGACCGATGTGGATAATAACCCAGCGGACAGGCCTGCGCTCCCAAGGGTTCCTGCTTTACAATGGAGATCGACAAAACTGAAGAAAGACAGGAAGAGGAAAGGCCTTGCAGAGCTAGAAATAAGAACCTGTTGCTGGAGCAGGTGTCGTGTGCATTCCTATTCATAATGTAAAGTAAAGCACAAGTAAAGCACAAATACAGCATTCACAGGTTGCTGTGCACGTCTGCTTTAGAGTCCAGGTTATATTAAATGTGGTGGTAAGAAGAGAAAAAAAAATCTAATTACATCCCTCTCTCACTAGTGGCAATGGAAACTGGTGTTATTTTTTTTTTTTTTTAATAAAATAATGACAAGGAGATATAGCGCAAAAATAGTGCTGTAATTTAGTGTTAGTGTTATAAAGGAACAATTAAAAAAAAATATATATATATATATATATATATATATATATATATATATATATATATATATATATATATATATATTAAAATAAAAGAAATTTTTGTGCGATTTTTTTGCGATTCATGATATTGTTTATATATAAATAAATTAAATTAAATTAAATCTAAAACATCAATGTATGATGTTATTCACATATACTATAATGTAATATAATATAAAATAAAAGAATGTAAAACAGAAAATATTAAAATAAAATTTTAAAAAGCGAAATATAAAACTTCGATTGATGTATGATGTTATTCACAAATATTTAAACTATATTTATTTAAAATTAAATAAAAAACTATAAAAATGTATTATTCATAAATAAAATAAAACAAAACAATAATATAAAAAGTCAATCAATGTATGATGTTTTTTACGAATAAATTAAAATATAAAAAACTTAGATTGTAAATTAAATTAAATTAAATTAAATTAAATTAAATTAAATTAAATTAAATTAAATTAAATTAAATTAAATTAAATATAAAACGTCATTCAATGTATGATGTTATTCACAAATAATTAATAAATTGTAACATAATATAAAATAAAAGAATGTAAAATAAAAAAATAATAAAATAAAATGTAAAAAATGAAATATAAAAGTTTGATCGATGTATGGTGTTATACACAACTAAAATTAAATTAAATTAGATATAAAACTATAAAAATATATTTTTCAAAAATAAAATAAAATAAACAATAATATTTAAAATGTCAATCAATGTAGGATGTAATTTACAAATAAAATAACTTTAAATCAAATGCAAAACTTCAATCAATCTATGACATGTTCACAAATAAAATAAAATAAAACGTCACTCAATGTATGATGTTATTCACAAATAAAAAATTAAATTAAATTAAATTAAATTAAATTGCATTAAATTAAATATAAAACATCAATCAATCAACAATATCGTTCACAAATAAAATAAAATAAGCCATAATATACACAATGTCAATCAATGTGAGAAGTTTTTCACAAATTAAATTAAATTAAATTAAATTAAATTAAATTATTAAATTAAATTAAATTAAATTAAATTAAATTAAATGAAATTAAATTAAATTAAATTAAATTAATCAACAATATCATTCACAATTAAAATAAAATAAGCAATAATATACAAAATGTCAATCAATGTGAGAAGTTTTTCACAAATAAAACAAAATTAAATTAAGTTAAGTTAAGTTAAGTTAAGTTAAGTTAAATTAAATTAAATATAAAACTTCGATTAATCTATGATGTCGTTCACAAATAAAATAAAAAATAATATATAAAACGTCAATCAATGTATGATGTTATTCACAAATCAAACAAAACAAAACAAAACAAAATATATAAGAATTCATATAAATCTCCAATCCTGTGTTATAATGCCTGCATCACTGTGTAGTTAAATATATTTTTAAAGAAATTAAAATAGTAGCAATAATGAATGTGTGCGAGGTTGCCTGTTAACTAGCTTGCCTGCTGTTATCGATCTGCATTAATTCAGAACTCGACCACTTCCTGTCTGTGCGCTGGCATCCTGTGATGAAGGATGTTTGTGAATACTGTGCTGTGTGTGTCACCATCCTGTGGACTTCCTCTCTAAAGGGTCAAATAGCAGCAGTGATGAGAGCTTAAGTGCTCCATCATGAATGCAGCTCATTGATGAACTCTTTAAGAGAGACCAACAAAGCTCTGAATCACTATCAATGACATTCCACTGATAGCAGAGCGTTCCTGCAGCTCTAATAGAAGAGGTGTCCTGGGATTGGACAGAACGTTTACATGTAGTGGACACTTCCATGCACAGCAACTTAAAAAACATACATGTTGGATGGGTTGGTGGATGGATGGATGGATGGATGGATGGATGGATGGATGGATGGATGATGAATGGGTTGGTGGATGGATGGATGGATGGATGGATGGATGATAAATGGGTTGGTTGAATGAATAGATGGAAGGGATGTGTAATAGGTGAATGGATGGAGAGATGGAAAGATGCTGAATGGGTTGGTAGATGGATGAATGGATGGATGGATGGGCGGGTAGATGGATGGATAGATGGGCGGGTGGATGGATGGATGGATGGATGGATGGATGAATGGATGGATGGATGGATGGATGGATGGGCGGGTAGATGGATGGATAGATGGGCGGGTGGATGGATAGATGGATGGATGAATGAATATATGGATAGTTTGAAGGATGGACAGAGGGATGGATGGACAGCCGGATGGGATGGATGGATGGGCATGTAAATAAAGGGTTGCGTGGGTTGGTTGGTGAATTAATGGGTGGTTGGTTGGATGGATGAATGGGTTGTCGGATAGATGGATGCATGAGTTGTTGGATGAATGGATGGATGGATGATGAGTGGGTTGGTGGATGGCAGGCAGGATGGATCATGAGTGGATGGGTGGGTGGGTGTGTGGATGGGTGGATAAATGGATGGAAGGATGATAATTGGATTGGTGGAAGGATGGTGGGCTAGATGATGAAGTGGATGGATGGATGGATAGATGGATGGGTGGATGGATGGATAGGTTGGTAGGTGAAAGGATGGATGGATGGATGGATGGATGGATGGATGGATGGATGGATAGACAATGAATGAATGGATGGACATATGGATGGATTGTTTGGTGAATGGATGGATGGATGGGTTGGTTGTTGAGTGGATGGATGAGCAGGTGGATGAATGAATGGATGGATAGATGGTTGATTGATGTATTGTTTGATTTTGTTTGG
>NC_133180.1:76072500-76127500 GCF_049306965.1 Danio rerio | reverse complement strand
CTCAAATCCTTGTGGATTTGAGTCTCCGGTCAAAACACACTGTCAGAGACTCATCAGCGGCTCTCTGGAGGAAAACACCGGATCCAGAAAACACTCGGAAACAATTACTGCAAGCGGGGAACAGCAGGTGAAGCGTTCTACTGGCCAAGTAAATAATATTAAGAATAAAGAAAGATTTCCCGGAGATGGGTTGCAGCTGGAAGGGCATCCGCTGCGTAAAACATGTGCTGGATAAGTTGGCGGTTCATTCCGCTGTGGCGACCCCGGATTAATAATAATAAAGTTTGCATGTTCTCCCTGTGTTGGCGTTGGTTTCCTCCGGGTGCTTCGGTTTCCCCCACAGTCCAAACACATGCGCTTTAGATGAATCGGAGGAACTAAATTGGCTATAGTGTACGAGTGTGTGTGTGAATGTGAGAGTGTATGGGTGTTTCCCAGTACTGGGTTGCAGCTGGAAGAGCATCCGCTTTGAAAACATGTCGGAATAGTTGGCGGTTCATATTGCAGTTGCCATATATCACGTAATACATCATTATGATATTGTTTTTCATAACAGTATGATTTTCGTTTCTCTTTTGGACGTCCTGAGTAAATATCCAACAGAACTCCAGATTAATCAATGCCTATAAATACAGTGGAAGTGCAGGCGAGTCACAATGAAAGTGTATTTTCTCCCGCCGCTCTGCTCAACGTCATCTTCTCCCAGGAAGGCATTCATTTAGACACATTTTCTGCGAACACATGTGCAGACAGACACAGCATCATGCGCTCATTCAGGATATTTATAGTCTCATTATGCAGCAGACGCGGGCCTGAAGAAACCGCTGTGGCAGAGAGACGGCTGAGAGTTGACTGTCATCTCCGCAGCGCTCAATTTATGGCTTTTGTTTCACATTTTTGTAAGGAAGCTGCAGAAGTACTAGCGAAGACTGTAAAAAATTAATTTTTGTCTTGTTTCTAGTGCAAATATCAAAAAAATAAATGTTTTCAGAAACAATAAGTCAAACTTAGGTGAGTTTTAAGATGTAAACAAGATGTAAAGTAAGTTTCTGATGTCTCTAGAGCAGGGGTGCTTCAACACACCTACCTGTAGGTTTCAAACAAGACTGAAGGACTTTTTTTAGACGTGTTTGATAAGGGTTAAAGCTAAAAGCAAATAACACAAACAATGTTTTATAACTCTTTGAAACTGACCCTTTTAGGCTTTGATAATAATTGTGGCGTTTTGGTGACTGTCGCTTTAAATTCAAATGAGATTGTGCTCTTTTTATGTGTCAGCATAGTGGCAGATTCAAAACAGGAATGATGTTATCTGTGTGATCTAGTCTGTGGAGATGTAACCCCGCCGGTTCTATGCCACCCAACCCGCTCCGAGCTGGAATCGAACCGGCAACCTTCTGCATGGAAGTCAGATGCTCTAACAAGAAGGCTGTCACTAGGGCACCTTTAGAGGTCAGAAGAGAGCGGTTTACCTGCACAGCACATGCTAGCTGGCCTCCGTTACACTCACCCCCCCCTCCAAACCTCACTCCCATCCGGGTCACGGCACCAATGTAACCCCGCCGGTCCTACACCACCCAACCCGCTCCGAGCTGGTATCGAACCGGCAACCTTCCGCATGGGAGTCGGCTGCTCTAACATGTTTATTTGTGCTAAAACTGTATAATCATAATGCCTCTTAGTCATTGACGTTATCTTTAACAGATTAATTCATTTTCTTGTCGGCTTAGTCCCTTTATTAATCCAGGGTCGCCACAGCGGAATGAACCGCCAACTTATCCAGCAAGTTTTTTACGCAGCGGATGCCCTTCCAGCCTGCACCTGTACCGCATGTCTTTGGACTGTGGGGGAAACCAGAGTACCCGGAGGAAACCCAACACGAAGGCAGGGAGAACATGCAAACTCCACACAGAATTGCCAACTGAGCCGAGGTTCGAACCAGCGACCCAGCGACCTTCTTGCTGTGAGGAGAACGTGCTACCCACTGCGCCACTGCCTCGCCCTATCTTTAACAGATACCGCACAAAACTCTAATGTTGGCTGCTTCTGACCTAGGTCTGTTTATGCTAATGAGGGAGAGATGGTCACTAATGGGTGGGGCTTTCCATGATTTTTCGTGATTTGTACAATGAGAGAATGTCAATGGAAGTGTTTCTGCAGACAGTTTTTCTCAAGTGTGATTATAAAAATACAATTAATTAATTTTACTGTTAGAGGTTGGCTATCTGGCCAATCTGTTCATTAGCTTCTACAGCAGGGAGGTTCTCGAGATCTACCTGAGCTCAAACTCCCCCCTCGCCTTGCAAACAAGAGGGAGCCCCGGGCTCGAGGATCTTATGAGCTCAGGGCTCTCTCCCGGGACAGCATGCCAAACAAGCTTTATAATCAATCATCAGCTAAGTGTGAACTTTTGAAATAGTGTTTATATTAACATGGTTATCTTCATGATGATATAACAAACTGTGGTTGTGTGTATATGAAATTACTGTTTATTTCTTTGCATTTTAACTTTGTAAACTATAAAATCATGCGTCTCCTCACGCTTTGTGTCTCATTTTGTGAGCCAACGGGCAACAGTTGTTTGCTCCCCTCTTTCTCCTCTGTTCTGCAGGCCACGCCCACTCCTGACTCTGCTCACAGAGCAATTTTGAGGTAGACCTGAACCGAAAGAGGGGGGTTTCATGGCCTTTTAATCAATATTTGTTTTTGATTGTCTCCAGAATAATCACTGTTATACAATCACTTGCCTAATTACCCTAACTTTACCCTAATTAACCTAGTTAAGCCTTTAAATGCAACCCAGGCTCATTGTGGAAACGTAGCCCCGCGGACGTTTCTGGAGACCGCGAAATAAGTCCCGGGAGGTACGTATCTGTGCAGGTTTTGTTTTCGCGTATCCGCGAGATGCCACTGTGCGCGCTTTTTTGCGTCTCGAATGCCTCTCGGGAGTGCGCGCCGTTCGCGCCTGCGCTGTTCTCGCGTGTAAAGCCAACGGAGGCCGCTGTCGAGCGACCGTCTGTCCAACTGTACGACAGACTGAATGACCGAACTGGGCGACCCAGCCATCCTCCTCCTCATCCTCTTCCTCCTCCTTCCCTAAACCCAAGCGGCGATTTACAAAAGACGTCCAAAAAAGAAAAGCAAAAGCCCTCATCCAATTTTGACCGCGTTTTCGGATCTCTCCGCATTCTCGCCCCGTCGCCAACTCGTTCGCTTTTATTTTTTGGATTCTGTTTTTCATGTTACCTGATTTCTGGAACCGCTCTTCCCCGAACTCAATCCCGGTCGTCACCGCGGCCGGCTCCTCCTCCTCCTGGCCTCCGCTCCACTGACGTAACACCGCGAGCTAAGCGAACAAACTAGTTGCAGCGGGAAAGCCCTCCACACGGAAGTGAGCCGTCAGCCGGCGAGCACGAAGAAGAGGAGCGGCGTCACACCGCACCGTAGCGTTCGCTTGAAAAAAACGAAATGCGGACATACGTACCTACGGTCAGGTAAATAGCGGTCTCCAGAAACGTCCGCAAAGCTACGTTTCCAGAATGAGCCTGGGTTGTTTAAATGTCACTTTATACAAGTATCTTGAAAAATGCCTAGTCAAATATTATCTATCACGGTATTAGAAATGAGTTACGTTCAGAAATGTGTTAAAAAAATCTTCTTTAAACAGAAATTGGGGGTAAATATATACAGCAGGGCTTCGACTGTAAGTGCAAATGTAAGAAGGACTCACTTTTCTCCCAGAGAACAGCATGCACAGCTGATGCATGGACCCTCCGTTCTTAGTCAGCTCTTTCTTCAGTGTCTTTGGAGACGGAAGCGTCCAGCCTCCTTTGTGCGCTCCTGACACCTCCATACAGTTGATGGCATTATCAGAAGTGAAGCATGTTGTTCGCGGGTCCTGAAGGAGACTCCCTTCGCTGTGTGTGCGCCTGCGCAGCGAATTCTGCACGCTTAACCCACCCGGATGCTTTTCGCAGGAACCCGCCTCCACCATGCTCCTCCGTTTACTATCACTGCGCTCTAAATAGTTATCATCACTATCCTCCTCCTCCTCTTCTTCCTCATCATCTTCATCCTCATCGTACTCTTCATCAGTTCCAGGGGTGGAGAGAGCGTCAGCGCTGTAGGATCGATCTAAGCGCAGTTCTGGGATGATAAACGAGGAAGATGATGATGGAGCGTTGGTGTCTGCCACCTCCGAGGCGTTCTCTTCATCAATAATCACCTGCTTTTCATCGCAATCGTCGCAGTCTTTTGTTTGTGCGTGTAAAAAGTCCGACTCTTCAGTTTCTTTCTCTTTGCATTCTTCCTCCCTCCATATTTCGTTCATGCTGCTCTCCGTGCTTCTGCCGTCGTCTCCTTCGGTGGAGGGTGGAGGTGTTGGAGGCACCGGGTGGCAGGTCTCCTCCAGAGACGTGCACAGCTCCTCTAGCAGGGTCAGACTTCTGGATTGAGGGCTGCTCGCTGTGGTGGCCGAAGCGTCCGAGAGGCTGCCCAGGGAATGGTCGTCTTCAGAGGTCATCCTCCGGCCCCTGAGGTCACATGGCTCATCCTGCTTGGGTTCGAGCATCTGATGATAGAAGAGCAGAAAGTTCCATATTATAGTCAGTAAATGTCATTGGACTAATGCATATCGTGGTTAACAGCGGTTCACTCAGGCCTCGTTTGCACTAATATGTTTTAGTTTTAAAACAGCGGTTCAGAATGAAAACGATCCACGTCCACATTGGCGTTTCATCTAGCATCTCTGAAAAGATCTCAGTTCGTGCTATACCTCTGAAAGCGCACATCACATGACCACACATTCACTCTGACATGCGCTGCAGCGTATGTGGAGGTCTGAGCTCCAGGCATATTATACACTGCGGCCCCAAAATCCAAAATAATTGTGTTTTTTTTTTTTAAACAACATAAATCTTCTATTGGGTTTCTACTTTACAGTTTATTAAGAGGCATTATTTATGTTATATAGTAAGCCACAAAAGTCTTGATACCCGGGGTAGCCTTTTACAAAAATCATGCTTGTGACTAAATCTTGCATATGGTATAACTTATTGCATGTTAAACTTTTATAACAGCCATTATTGATTATCAAAACTGATATTTAGCAAAAGAGAGAGGCTATGTTTTGTTATAAATATGCATAAAGTGAAGGTGAAGCTCATATAAATATGTAGTTACATGATGCCTCAACAATTCAGGTGTCTGCTAAAACCAAAACAGCCTTTCCAACATTTTCAAAGAGCTCAGTTTATGATCACAAACTGTGAACTGTGGGTACTTGCCATACATATATTCCACCTGCACCCGTTCTACAGTCATTTAAAACCCTCATGTCCCTGTCAGATATACAATTCGGGGATGTTTGCATCTACTGTGTAGATAGATATTCCTTCGCGATTGAGTCATTAGTGACAACGTTATTGTTTCGATAACCAGCGATCATTCTCTGGAGATCGCTGGTTTCCACTTTATCATGAACTTCACTTCCGCATATCCCAGGACTACATTTTCATACATGCACTTCTTCCAAACACGCACACCTGGTCATTCATCTATCCTGATTACATCACCAGCTGAACGTTGTCACAGACTGAAATTTCACACAGTATTTAAGCAGCACACACACTCATTCACTTGGCTGAGTCATGTTTACTGTTTAGTGACATTTCAACGCGTTTCTCCCTGTCTTGTTTCTCCGTGTCTGAACCTAGCTTTGTATCCTAGTTATCCTGTTTAGCGCCTGCCTTATGACCTATTGCCTGTTTACTGACTTCGACTCTGGATTTGCCCGCACATACCTGTTCATACCTGTTTTGACCATTGCTTGCCTGACAAAGAATAAACCTGCATATTGGATCCTACCTTCTGTTGTGAGTGTCACTCCTCGACGTTACAGATATAGTGTCTACTTTTTTATATTTAGTGTCAGTTTTATCAGCATTTTACACTCCAAATTGTGTTAAAATAGCAGCAGGCTGGCCAGTGGCTCACTGAATGCATTTGACATCATACACTGCGGCCCCAAAATCCAAAATAAATGAGTTTTTTAAACATGTAAATCTTCTATTGGGTTTCTACTTCATAATTTAATTAAAAGACATTATCTATGTTATATAGTAAGCCACAGAAGTCTTGATACCCGGGGTACCCTTTTACAAAAATCATACTTGCGAACAACATCCTGCAAAAAGCTTTTACCTGCAGACAACATTAAATGACTTCACATGGGCTATAAATATCCATCCCAAATGGGTTTAACTAAGGGTTCCACATGGTCCACACCTGCATTTGCCAATTGAGGAGGGCTAATATAGGTGCCAAATACACAACACATAAAACACATACTGAGATTCATATTGGATAACTCAGATGGGTCCCAAAAGGAATCAATAGAAAAAACCATTTGAAACTAATATTTAAAGCCCATATGATGTCCTATTCTCTTCTATTATTCTCTTCTATAACATTCTAGGATACTTTCTAAGTGCAATGTCCAGTAAGTGGCGCTAAAAGCATGATTAATGTTGCACCAAACAGATGAGCTTGAAACTGGCTGCTTTTTATTACGCTGGTTGATGTATGTATGCACTACAGCAGGAAATTAAATCTTTGGGGAGTGGTGGTGAAATGATAATGCCCAATAAATTACATCCCACCTTAACTAAACCTAACCAATAATGTTGTTAAAAGGATAGAATTACCATCCCATGCATTTTATCTTGCTTTCACAAGTAGCCGTTATGTCTGAGATTCATACCGCAATGCACTAACCAGAAAATCCATACACAACCAGGTTACATGTGATGCAAGCATGCAAGTGTGTTAGTTTACAAATCAAGCACTATGGTAAAAGTGTTTAGAGGTCATTCTACAGTATTGTGCGAAAGTATTTAATACACTTTAGGTCACAATTCACGTTAATAACAAACCATTAACGAACACTACCAGCTTAATAAACTACTAATTAGCTGTTTTTTTAAATAGTTAGTGATAAGGCTGTATGATTAATCCAGCCTGATCTCACGAGAAAACGTAAGTATTTTACGTTTTACCAGTTTAGTGGCTAATTCGTACAAATTCGTACGAGTTCAGTCGTACGAATTCGTACGATTTTAAAAAGGAGGCGTGGCACCTAACCCCACCCCTAACCCCAACCGTCATTGGGGGATGAGCAAATCGTACTAAATTGTACGAATTACATCGTACGAATTCATACGAATTAGCCACTAAATGAAAAAGTTACGAATTGCTTTGAGATTGTGTTGGTTTAATTGAAATGGAACTGCAATTTGATACGTTGTGATTAGTTAACGGCAAGAGGCTGCAATGTTGTAAATATTTATGTATATATGTGAACAAAAATAATTAATAACATCTTTAAAACCAGTCCGTTATGCTTTAGAGCAGGGGTGGCCAATCCTGTTCCTGGAGAGCCACCTTCCTGCAGATTTCAGTTGCTACCCATATCAAACACACCTGAACCAATTAATTAGGACCTGAGCACCCCGTGATAATTACAGGCAGGTGTGTTGATTATGGGTTGCAACCAAGCGGCAACCTCCCGCTCTCCCTCAGGAAGCCAATACGGAAGTAACTAAAACTGCAATTCATCCGAAATTCCGCTAGACCTGGCCGCTCCTGGCTCCAAAACAGAGCAAATTTCAATTGAGCGCACTGTTAGAATGGCCAACTTTACAGCAGAAAAAAAGGTGTTTACAGCCTGGTACAAAAAAAGATTTTGGTTAATACAGGTAATATTACCCTTCATGACAACTGTGAGGGGGTGAATTTTTTTATTACTCATCCGTTTCCTTTATATTAAGTTATATTAAGTTTGCATAATTAAGGGAGTGGCCACTTGATTGACAGCTAGGTCTTGCTGGTCGCCGTCACGTCACCTCAGCTGAATCCTGCAGATTAGCCACTGAACATCGGCATATTCATCATATTTCTGTGTTGTTTTATGTGGCTTTACACAGTCAACTGCCTTTTGGACTTGTTTCCTACAATTATTAGATGGCATGGCATGCTGAGTGCACTTAATTGAGCTCACAAACCATTCACGTGGCCTCCGTTTCCCATGTGAGTAAAGTTATATACTTATCTACCATCTCTATACATGTATTTGTTTTATTTAAGATCATTTATCGTTTATATTTATATTTAGAGCTGTAATGCACTGCAGAATCTGTCAGATTGATTAGCTGTAGGCTCTAGAACAGTCATCTGAAGTGTTGTCATACAGTGTTATGCTGGATTTTATCAATAGTCTTACAGTAACTAACACAGACTATATCTGAAGTGTTTGTAAGTAATTCGCGTTTTCCTCCTGTTGAAAAACGTCATTAGAACAATGTTTAGTGGCTCAATGTATTACAGCAGTGTTTTTAAAAGACTAAACACTTTATTGATATAGTGTACAACCAAGCACAAGTGGTCAGAATACAAACGAGTCACAGGTGATAAAGTATTAAGCGTTTCTCCCAAAGTAAAGTGTGTCTGAACCAGGTCCAAGCTAAATGCTAGCAGGTGTCTGTAGCTCCGCCCACTCTCCGCCTCTTTGCCCATGTTTGGTATCCCGCTGTGGGTGTGATGACGCGTGACCAAAATGGCGACGGTTGGCCGCGCCTACTTACGGCTTCTTTTGCGCTCTTCAGAAACCTATGGGTGACGTCACGGATACTACGTCCATATATTTTACAGTCTATGGTTGCAACTGAAATCTGCAGGAAGGTGGCTCTCCGGGAATGGGATTGGCCACCCTTGCTTTAGAGAATTAAACATGCTAGACTTTCTGCTATAGTGTCGTGAGGCATCGCACACATGTATTTGCCAATGATACAGACATCGTGCATCATACAGCCGAGAACTGTGAAGGCTTTTATACTTGACATGCTCGATGGAAACACGAGCATTTCTCAAGCGAGATTGGCAACTGTGCAGACGAATATCAAATATCGTTAACTAAAAAAGGTTGGTTAGTTAAATTATGCTACTCTAACTAAAGTTCATTCAGCAATTCTCCAGTAGCGATAGCTGATAATGTCAGACCTTATCGATACTTCATGTTTTTGTTATGTAGTTTCAGTACCCATCCCTGCAGCTGATATTCAATTACACTGAGGAAGGGCGGAGGCTTGCTGAAGAACTACAGAGAGATTTCAGCTGCTGTCAGGGATTTCACTGCCTTTCTAAACCTTCCTTTCTTCATGTGTTCAACACTTTTTTTCCCTGCATCATTTCATTTTATTACACAAAACTGCATTTCTAAACTAATTAGATTTGTTTTCTTTGCGTATGTGGACTTCTTTGGTTGTTACCAACATCCGGGGAAAATTTCAAGTCAACAGCATCTTTAGAAATAGGTTTTCTGAGAAAAAAAATGGTGGCGCGTTTAATACTTATTTACCGCTGTATAGCAGGGATCAGTGTTAGGGAAAAATTTACATAATACAATCTCAACACTTTTTTAAATGTGTTACTCTAAAGTGAAAGTATGTGCTTGGTTATTTTTTGTGCTTTTATTTTGTTTTTAAAGAGTAAGATATGCTTAAAATCATTCATTCATTTTCTTGTCGGCTTAGTCCCTTTATTAATCCGAGGTCACCACAGCGGAATGAACCGCCAACTTATCCAGCAAGTTTTTTTTTTTTTTACGCAGCGGATGCCCTTCCAGCCACAACCCATCTCTGGGAAACATCCACACACACATACACACACTACAGACAATTTAGCCTACCCAATTCACCTGTACCACATGTGTTTGGACTGTGGGGGAAACCGGAGCACCCGGAGGAAACCCACGCGAACGCAGGGAGAACATGCAAACTCCACACAGAAACAGCAACTGAGCCGAGGTTCGAACCAGCGACCCAGCGACCTTCTTGCTGTGAGGCGAGCACTACCTACTGCGCCACTGCCTTGCCCGCGCTTAAAATCATAATAATGTATATTACTTTATCAAGCATTAGCATGGGTGCACATTAAATTTAAGCTAATGTAAAGAAATCATCCTGAAATCCATTTTTCAATGAGTCTCTTTCACAAAACTCTAATCAACGTTCTCTCAAAAAGCAATCAATGCTGCTTATCACTTTATAACGGGTAACCGAAGCTGATGAGAAATAAACCCCTCTGAGTGTTTTTCAGAGCAGTTTACTGCACCAGAAAACAAGCTCAGCTGATGCAGCCAAAAGCAGAAGTCATAAGATTTGATATAACCCCTGCTCACATGATGCACGGCATATTAGCTCTCTCTCCCATCCATAACTGGAGCTTCGCTAAGAATGAGCCTCTTATCTCGCCTGTGGTATTTTTAGGTTGTGTGAAAGGTTACTACCGAACAGAGCGACACAGAGGAAATTAGGGCACAAGAACCCAAGACAGATTATTTTCCTTAAACTCTCTCTTTTGCTCGGTTATCCGTGACGGGATGGTTCAGGCAGAGTCCCACATGCATCGCTCGCTCATTGTGACGCATACGAGAAAAATAGAATAGTTGCGTAATGTGGGAGGGGGGAAACTCTTTGAAGTGTTTGCAAAATAGTGTAAAATAGAGCATTTTAGACTTGAACTAGAGCTTTGAGAGATATAGAGGAGATTATACAAAGGCGAGGGAATGTATACGTCAGCTGCATGCAAACCCTCTGCAATAAAACTTGTGCAAAAGGTTATTGCTAGGGTATTTTTTCAAGTTTGCACTTCAAATATATATATACACTCACTGGCCACTTTATTAGGTACACCTGTTCAACTGCTCGTTAATGAAAATTTCTAATCGGCTAATTACATGGCAGCAACTCAATGCATTTAGGCATGTAGACATAGTCAAGACGATCTGCTGCAGTTTAAAGTGAGCATCAGAATGGGGAAGAAAGGGGATTTCAGTGACTTTGAATGTGGCATGGTTGTTGCTGCCAGACGGGCTGGTCTGAGTATTTCAGAAACTGCTGATCTACTGGGATTTTCATTTTACAGAGAATTAGGGGTGTGAACCTACATTGGTCTCACGCTTCGGTCACGATTATCATGCCATCGATTCAATTCGATATCTCGGTGCATCACGGTGCATTGATGATGCTTTCCATACATTATTAGATTTTTTCTACACAACACAAGAATATTTTTTTATTAAAATCTATAAATGCATAATATTTATGTATTATTTGTAATACAATATTGTCCTTTAAAACAAGCAGTAAGATTTTTGAACTGTACCTTTAATTTGACGTGCTCAAAGAAAACACTCTTTCTGAGTGTATTAAAAAAACTCCAACACATGCACAGAGAACAGCATGAGCATTTATAGCAAGTAGACTCATGTAAATATTATCCCGTTTGCTTTTTGAGCGCTGTCTTACACCTCTATGATTCGGCTTTGTCTTCACCCGCTCAACAGAAGGGGCTGCTATTTGCTTTAGAAATGTAAGCGCTGTTCACCGACGAGTGACGCGGGAAGAACAGTCAAGGTTAGTCTATATGCTAATAATACGCGGTTATCACGGGTAATCCATAATAGACACAGTGGAGAAAACTTCAGAGGAGAATGGCCAGACTGGTTCCAGCTGATAGAAAGGCAACATTAACTCAAATAAGCACTCGTTACAACCGAGGTCTGCAGAAGAGCATCTCTGAACACACAACACGTCCAACCTTGAGGCGGATGGGCTACAGCAACAGAAGAGCACACCGGGTGCCGCTCCTGTCAGCTAAGAACAGGAAACTGAGGCTACGATTCACACAGACTCACCAAAACTGCACAATAGAAGATTGGAGAAACGTTGCTGCTCTGATGAGTCTCCATTTCTGCTGACACATTCAGATGGTCGGGTCAGAATTTGGTTCAACAACATTAAAGCATGGATCCATCCAGCCTTGGATCAACAGTTCAGGCTGGTGGTGGTGGTGTAATGGTTTGGAGGAGATTTTCTTGGCACACTTTGGGCTCATTAGTACCAATTGAGCATGGTGTCAACACCACAGCCTACCTGAGTATTGTTGCTGACCATGTCCATCCCTTTATGAGCACAGTGTCTCCATCTACTGATGGCTACTTCCAGCAGGATAACACACCATGTCATAAAGCGTGAATCATCTCAGACTGGTTTATTGAACATGACAATGAGTTCACTGTACTCAAATGGCCTCCACAGTCACCAGAGCTCAATCCAATAGAGCAGCTTTGGGATGTGGTGGAACGGGAGATTTGCATCATGGATGTGCAGCCGACAAATCTGCAGCAACTGCGTGATGCTATCATGTCAATATGGAGTAAATCTCAGAGGAATATTTTCAAGAATACTTTAACTCATTATTTCTGAAAACAAAACAATATCTTTTACTTGTCGAGAAAATGCTTCTTGATTTAAGACGGGGGTTTTTTAGATATTTGAACCCTAAACAAGACAAAAACTCATTTCTTATATTTACTTACAAGCTAAAATCAAAAGAGCCCAAGCCCAAATGTTCAAATGAACATGAGCAATGGTGCTTGGCTTTGCAAACAACACAAATTATTTAATCAATAAGTGCATGGTATTACTTTATTCTAGATGCTTGTTCAACCTTTTAGTGCCTCGCAGGAAATCATCTAATGCATTATTCATTCAAAGCACTAAGCTGTCCAAGACGATGACTGGAAACATATTTTAAACTTTTTCCTCCGCATCAAATGAGTATGCAGAATGTGCAACAGAGTGTGGATTTGGCAACAACAACAAACATTTTAAAGTACAGGATCACAAGTTTCAGAACACAGACATTAACTATATGACAACTTGTTTTCACTGTGACTTTGCGTTTTTAAATGTGTCAGACTACATTTTAAGCAATGCGCAGGAGCTTTTAGCTTTGTATATGCTTTTTTCATCACATACAGTTTTCCTGACAGGTTAATTATGGCAACGTTTAGAAGCAAGCTATTAAAGCAAGTTTTATATAGAGTAAGCAAAAATAAAATAAATAAATAATATAACTGACGTGTAATCGCATTTATATACTACAAAACAGTGCTGCTTTTATCCTCACTTATAATATGCTTCGAATAAACGCACCTGCTAATGGAATAAACATAAATATTAATACGTGTCTCAGGATTCAATTTTGAAAAACATTGAATATGTCGCTCCTGGTACCTTTTGTTGCATGTTTCAGATGACAAATCCACTAGAGGGTGCTGTCTACACTTCTGAATTTGAAATACTTTACTCAGGGTGCCTTTTGTTGTACATTTCAGATTTGATAACTGTAAACAGCGCCCTCTAGTGGATTTGTCATGTGTAACGTGCAACAAAACGTACCCAGGACAAATGTTTTTTACATTTGCAAAAATAAAGAAACCACAAAAAATGTACATCAAAACACCTTTGAGAACAATTTTGAGGTCAAATGAACACTACGGAGCAGTACGACGACAACAACTTCTGTTCCTTTTCACACTAATGATATTTATGGGATATTATTGATGAATAAAGGATTATTTTCATACAGTTCTTCGGATTAACGCACCTGCTAACTCAGTAAATGTAAAAATAAATACATGTCTAATTACATTTTTAAAAAGCATTGAATATGTCTGTCCTGGTACATTTCGTACTAAAGGGCGCTGTCTACATTTCTGAATTTGAAATTTGTTATTAAGGGTGCATTTTGTTGTACATTTTAGAATCACAAAAATGTAGACAGCACCCTCTAGTGGACGTGTCAAGTGTAACATACAACAAAACATACCCAGAACAATGTTTTTTATATATTTGCAAAACTACTGTTTTGGGGTCAAATGAACATTATATAGCAGTATGACTCCAGCGACTTTTGTTCCTTTTCACACTAATGATATTTATAGGAATATTATTGATGAATAAAGGATTATTTTCATACAGTTCTTCAGATTAATGCACCTGATAACTGAGTACATGTAAATATAAATATGTGTCTCATTATACATTTTTAAAAAGCATTGAATATGTCTGTCCTGGTACATTTTCGCATGTTTCAGATGACAAATGCACTAGAGGGCGCTGTCTACATTTCTATTAAGGGTGCATTTTGCTGTATATTTCAGATTGGCAATAATGTCGGCAGCGCCCTCTAGTGGATTTTTCAAGTGTAACATGCAACAAATCATACCCAGAACATTGTTTTTTATTTTTGCAAAAATGTAGAAACCAAATACACACATCTGACTGCAGTTTTGGGGTAAAATGAACATTACAACACAGTATGACGCCAGCAATTTCTGTTCCTTTTTACTCTTATGATATTTATCGGGACATATTATTAACGAATTAAGAATTATTTTTGCACGGTTCTTCAAATAAACGCACATGCTAAATGAGTAAATGTCAATATAAATACAGGTCTCCGTATACATTTTTCAAAAGCATTGAATATGTCCGTCCTGGTCCATTTTGTTGCACATTTCAGATGACAAATCCACTAGAGGGCGCTGTCTACACTACTGAATCTGAAATACATTACTTAAGGTGCGTTTTGTTGTACATTTTAGAATCACAAAAATGTAGACAGCGCCCTCTAGTGGATTTCTCAAGTGTAACGTACAACAAAACATACCCAGAACAATGTTTTTTATATTTGCAAAAATGTAGAAACCACAAAAAATGTAATTCAACACACATTTGAGTACAATTTTGGGGTAAAATGAACACTACAA
Source organism: Danio rerio (assembly GCF_049306965.1). NCBI lineage: Eukaryota > Metazoa > Chordata > Actinopteri > Cypriniformes > Danionidae > Danio > Danio rerio. The sequence goes on along the minus strand of NC_133180.1, from coordinate 76,112,826 downwards.
CACAGTATGATGCCAGCAATTTCTGTTCCTTTTCACACTAATGATATTTATCGGGACATATTATTGACGAATAAATGATTATTTTTGCACGGTTCTTCAGGTAAACGCACATGCTGAATGAGTAAATGTAAATATAAATACGTGTCTCAATAGACATTTTTCAAAAGCTTTAAAAATGTCGCTCCTGGTACGTTTTGTTGTAAATTTCAGATGACAAATCCACTAGAGGGCGCTGTCTACATTTCTGAATCTGAAATATGTTACTCAGGGTGCGCTTTGTTGTACATTTCAGATTTGTAAAATGTAGACAGCGCCCTCTAGCTGAATTGTCATTTGTAACGTGCAACAAAACGTACCCAGGACAATGTTTTTTATATTTGCAAAAATGTAGAAACCGCAAAAAATGTCCTTCAACATATTTGTGTACAATTTTGAGGTCAAATGAACATTACGAAGCAGTATGACGCCAGCGGCTTTTGCTCCTTTTCACATTATTAATAATTGTAGGGATTTTAATGACGAATAACGAATCATTTTCATGCAGTTCTTTGCACAATCAAATAATTACAATGAAACAACTTAACAGTTTGCTTCACCTATCTATCTTCATATGGTCAACTTTTCTTGCATGATCAGTTTTCTCGTCGCTCACTTTGTACGATGCTGCACTTGCGTTTGGGTGAAGCACATGTAAAATCAAGGTAAAACTATGTGGTCACTATGTGGCTTCTGAAACGATATTGATTAGGTTTAAGGAAGGCTTTAGGTCACCTTTGAGATGGCAAATCCACTTTTTGTTTTTAAATGTACAACGAAACGCACCTAAGTAACATATTTCAGATTCGCAGAAGTGTAGACAGCGCCCTCTAGTGGATTTGTCATCTCAAAGGTGACCTAAACCCTAGGTGGTTACTGAGGTGTTCTGAGGTGTGGCTAGGCAGCTGCTAGGGTGTTAGGTGGTTTGATGGTTGAAGATTAAAAGCTCTAAGAGAATACAGGTGCAAATTTAGTCTCAGAAAACAGAGTAATAATATTAGTAACATGTTTAAATAGGATTCAAGCCTGCCTAATTATAACAATTATATCACTTTGGAGGAAGCTGAGAGATGAAAGGTCTGAACAGGCATACATTTATTATCGGACACCTTCTGATATTTGTCTTACTCTCACTTCCGCAGCTCAAAAGGCCCCTCGGGCACTACAGAGGTTGGATACGGGAAGGGTTAGAGATTGGGCCATTTCTTTTTAAAGAAAGCAATCTGGGAGCAAAGTATTTTTAGATTCATGTGCTCGCAATGTGCACAGTCGCAAGCAACTCAGCTGAGTCAGGGTGAAACAAAGACAAGATGTTATCATGACCAACAAAACTGTGCTTTCCTTTGTGTTACATATTATTAAGAGCAAGGGTGGTGCAGCAGACTTCTTAGGTTGTCACTCCTCACTCCATCTTTATTTATTTATTTAATTATTATTATAATTGTTGTTATTATTATTTAACAGTGTGTGATTATTCAAATGGATTTTTTTTTATTTCAACAGTGTGTGATTAATCAACTTCATTGTTTTAACTTATTTTATTTTATTTTAGCAGTGTGGGATTAGTAGACTTCATTGTTTTATTTCATTTTATTTTACATTGTTTTATTTATTTTTAGCAGTGTGTGATTAAACGACTTCATTATTTTATTTTATTTTATTTTATTTTAACAGTGTGAATAAGACTACTTCATTGTTTTATTTTATTTAACTTTATTTTATTTTATTTATGTTATTTTAACAGTGTGTGATTAGTCGACTTCATTATTTTATTTTATTTTATTTTATTTATTTTAACAGTGTGTAATTAGTCGACTTCATTATTTATTTTATTTTATTTTATTAATTTTTTTTAACAGTGTGTAATTAGTCGACTTCATTATTTTATTTTATTTTATTTTATTTTATTTTATATTATTTTATTTTATTTTATTTTATTTATTTTATTTTAACAGTGTGTGATTAATCGACTTCATTATTTATTTTATTTTATTTTATTTTATTTATTTTAACAGTGTGTAATTAGTCGACTTTATTATTTTATTTTATTTTATTTTATTTTATTTTATTGTATTTTATTTTACATAATTTTTTTTATTTTAACAGTGTATGATTAATCAACAAATATTTTATTTTATTTTATATTAATTTATTTTATTTTAGTTTACATTATTTTATTTTATTTTACATCATTTTTTTTATTTTACATTATTTTATTTTATTTATTTTATTTTAACAGTGTGTGATTAGTCAACAACTATTTTAATTTATTTTATTTTACATTATTTTATTTTATTTTAACATTGTGTGATAAGTCGTCTTCATTATTTAATTTTATTTTATTTTATTTCATTTTAACAGCGTGTGATTAGTCGACTACATTGTTTTTTATTTTACATTATTGTATTTTATTTTATTTTATTTTAATTTAGCAGTGAGTGATTACATGATTTCATTGTTGTATTTTTTTATTTTACAATATTTTATTTTATTTTAGTCAACTTCATTATTTTTTATTTTAATTTACTTTATTTAATTTTTTTATTTACATTTTTTATTTTATTTTATTTTAACAGTATGTGATTAGACTTGATTATTTATTTTAATTTAATTTTAACTATTTTATTTATTTTATTTCATTTTATTTTATTTTACGCAATTTTATATTTATTTAAATTTACATTATTTTATTTTGTTTTAATTTATTTTATTGTCGCTCCATCTGTGTATCAGTCATCATGCACCTTTAATTCTGACCCTACGCTTTCCTCCCCATCAATGAAATTGCTCTCATGCAGGAGAAATGTTGATGTGTGTGAACTCTTTCAGAAAAGCAATACTGTGCAGATGTGTGCTGTAAGGTCAATACTCCACCTCACACCGAACATGCTTAAGCGATGATTGTATTCACAAAAACAGCCTTTTGACTCTTGTAGACACCACGATTACAATACACTTTCTGCTAAATGATGAAAAAAATACAGTTTAGACTGAACACTGGGGGAAAATATAAAAGAATTCAAATTTAAGAGGTAAATCTGTACCTCATAGTATGTTGAATTAGCTTTAGGCTTCCTTCATGGTTGTGTCTTGTTAATCCTGAACTGGGATTTAGGAGATGAATGAATGTTTCCAGACTCTTCTTTCATGCATTCGCAGTGTCAACCTCAGATGACACGTTCTGCAGTCATTCAAGCAGCGTCTGAGGCTTATTGATTTCTCTGAATCTCTAATTTAATTAGCCGTCTTTGGGCTTTTATCAGTCCACTAGAAAACAAGATTACTGGCACTGCGGGTTCACCATCAAACATTTCAATGAAAAACAGAGTCTCCATCTATCTATATGTCTGTATGTCGGTCTGTCTGTCTGTCCGTCCATCCATCTATACCTCCATACGTTCCCCCGTATGCCATCCAGCCATCCATCCATCCATCTATAATCCATCCATCCATCTATAATCCATCCATCCATCCATCCATCCATCCATCCATCTATAATCTATCCATATATAATCCATCCATCTATAATCCATCCATCCATCTATAATCCATCCATCCATCCATCTATAATCCATCCATATATAATCCATCCATCTATAATCTATCCCTCCATCCATCTATAATCCATCCATATATAATCCATCCATCTATAATCCATCCATCCATCTATCCATCCATTATAATCCATCCACCCATCCATCTATAATCCATCCATCCATCCATCTATAATTCATCCATCCATCTATAATCCATCCATCCATCCATCCATCTATAATACATCCATCCATCCATCTATAATCCATCCATCCATCCATCCATCCATCTATAATCCATCCATCCATCTATAATCCATTCATCCATAATCCATCCATCCATTCATCCATCCATCCATCCATCCATCCATCCATTTATCCATCTATCCATCCATCTATCTATCTATCTATCTATCTATCTATCTATCTATCTATCTATCTATCTATCTATCTATCTATCTATCTATCTATCTATCTATCTATCCGTCCATGCATCCATCCATCCATATATATATATATATAATCATCCATATCATCCACCCCCACCCACCCATGACATCCATCTATACATCAATCCATTCATCCATACATTCGTCCGTCTATTCATCAACCCATCCATCCATCCATCCACCCATCTATAAATCAATCCATCCATCACTCTATCCATCCATTGATCTGTCCATCCATCCGTCCATCCATCAATCCATCAGAATGAATGAATGAATGAATGAATGAATAGGTAATTTTACAACAAAGAAATAAGAAATTAGATTAAGAAAATAATTACTTTTTATAGGACCATTAAGATGATCTGCCATTTCTCTGAGGTCTGTAATTCTCTGCGATTGTGTGGTGGCTCTGCTGGGAATACTTTAATTATTGGCTGATGAAAATATGTTAAACAAAGTACAATATTAAATTACAGAATATAAAGTACAGTATTACTGCTCTAAAATATCTACTAGTCACAATTATTGTCACAAAAATTGTTGCATAATAGGAACTTTTTTATTTAATTTTTTTTTTAATTCACTTTCCTTTGGCTTTGTCCCTGCTACATCAAGGGTCACGACAGTGGTTATTTATTTATTTATTTATTTATTTGTTTGTTTTTTGTTTGTTTGTTTATTTATTTGCTTGTTTGCTTATTTATTTAATTTTTTTCTATTTAATTTTTTTGTCTATTTTATTTTTTATTTATATATTTTTTTCCTTCAGTTTTGTCCTTGCTTTATTAGGAGTCGCTACCGTGTTAATTTAATTTAATTTAATTTAATTTAATTTAATTTAATTTAATTTAATTTAATTTAATTTAATTTAATTTAATTTAATTTAATTTAATTTGTCAGACAGTGAGTAGTCAACTTAATTATTATTAATATTCAATTAATTTTTAATTATTTATTGTTTGGTCTTTGTTTTTGATTTTGTTGCTACATTTAACATCAGTACATTTGACACGTGTCATGCATTAAATTAAGAAGACCCCTAATGATCAGCTGAGCATCAGTTGATCGTGTGCTTGACTAATGTGACCTTCCTAAAGCTATGCTTGATTTTAGCCAGTCTTGTTATAAAGCATGTCATAAAACACATCATGATCCTATAAACTGCTTTCCAACAACATTTTCAATACAATAAAGTTGGTGATTATATGTGCTAAACATACAGTTGGAGTCAGAATTATTTACCCTCCTGTAATTTCTTTTTCAAATGATGTTTAACAGAGCAAGGAGTTTTGCACAGTATTTCCTATAATATTTACTTACTCCACTGGCCAAAAAAACCCCACTTAATATTACACTTCAGACTTTATTTAAAATCTAAGGTCTTTAATTTTTACAGTTTTTTTTTTAAACAAAAACTAAATATTTTAAGAAATAGAAAGACAAAAAGCCGATTAAATGCATTATTATTAAATAAAAAAAGCTGATTAAATGCATTATTATTAAATAAAAAAAGTTTATTAAATGCAATGTTATTAAATAAACAAAAAGCTAATTAAATGCATTATTATTAAATAAAAAAGCTGATTAAATGCATTATTATTAAATAAAAAAGTTGATTAAATGCATTATTATTAAATAAAAAAAGCTGATTAAATGCATTATTATTAAATAAAAAAGTTGATTAAATGCATTATTATTAAATAAAAAAGTTGATCAAATGCAATATTATTAAATAAACAAAAAGCTAATGAAATGCATTAATATTAAATAGACAAAAGGTTGAATAAATGCAAAATTATTAAATAAAAAATGTTAATTAAATGCATTTCTATTATTAAATAAAAAACTGATTAAATTCATACAATTAAATGTCTAATTTATACTGTCTACATTTAAAAAAAACATTTTATACAGCAATATTTTAATTAGTATTGGGCAAAAAGCAATCAAGATTAATTGCATTCAAAATAAATGTTTGTTTTGACAATTAAAGTGTGTGTACTGTCAATACTTATCATATAAATACACAAAGGCATTCATATATTGGAGAAAATGTTTATTTATATAACAGAGATCAGATTTCTTCAACACATTTCTAAACATAATAGATTTAATAACTCATTTAAAATAACTGATTTATTTTATCTTTGCCATGATGACAACAAATAATATATGACTAGATATTTTTCAAGACACTTCTATACAGCTTAAAGGCTGTACAGGCTTAACTAGGGTAATTAAGTTAACTAGGCAGGTTAGGGTAATTAGGCAAGTTAATGTATAATGATGGTTTCTTCTGCAGACTATTAAAATAAATATAGCTTAAAGGAGCTATTATTATTGACCTCAAAATTGTGTTTAAAAAAATAAAAAACTGCTTTTATTCTAGCCAAAATAAAACAAATCAGACTTTTTCTAGAAGAAAAAATATTATCAGACATACTGTGAAAATTTCCTTGCTCTGTTAAACATCATTTGGGAAAATATTTAAAAAAAGAATAATAATAATTATTAATAATAATAATAATATTAATTCTGACTTCAACTCTATATATATTTTTAATCGCAAAATCGTCTGCAAAACTTCAACTGTATGTGTGTATATATATATATATATATATATATATATAATAAACCTCAATTAAATATTTGAACCAACAGAAAATCAAATCACGCTATCCCAACACAAACACACACAAAAAAAACATTCTTGAAGGATTTGGTTACCAGGAATCGAGTGAAGAATAATGTTAGTGAGCATTAATGTGGGGATGATTGATAAATCAATGGGACACTGGAGTTAATTGGCTGTTTTCCCGGTGTGTCTGTGCTCTCGGAATGAGGGAAATCAGTGGGAGAGACGGCTCTTTACAGAGGCATCAGTACAGCATTAGAAACTGCAGATTAAAGGCGTAACTGAATGGACTGGGGGCAAAACAGCACACAGCAGACACATGGAGAGGAGACGTGTCCTGCACACCAAAACAACAGCAGAGCATTAGCACACCCGCTAGCAGGAGGAGCCGGAGAAACCACTGAGACCATACAGTAGGTACAAATGGAAGAACACACTCTAAGGAAATGTGTAACAGATTGCACAGATTTATTCATTTTACTATATTTTATTTTATTCATATACTTAAATGATATTTATTTTATTTATTCATTTGTTTGTTTGAATGTTTTATTTTTATTTAAATTTAATTATATTTTATTCATATTTTTATTTAGATTGTTTCTATTCATTCATTCATTTATTCATTCATTCATTCATTCATTCATTCATTTATTTATTTATTTATTTATTTATTTGATTGTTTGTTTGTTTGTTGTATTTTATTTTTATTTATTTAATTATTATTTTTATTAATATTTCTAAACTATATTTTTTCCATTTGTTTGTCTGTTTGTTTTATTTTATTATTTATTCTTATTTTTAATTTATATTTTTTTTCAGTTTTAATTATTTTATTTTAATTTATTTTTTTTTCATTTTTTAAATATTTTTTTCTATTTATTTATTTATTTTATTTATTTATTTATTATTTATAAATAAGTAGCAAATTACTGATCAAATGAACAAATTTCCTATCATTTTTTTAGGGCGGTGCCATCAGTTTTTAAGGGAGGGGCTATCAGTCCTTTGGGGTGGGGCTGTCATTCCATTTGTGTGGAGCGATCATTTGTTTAGGATGGAACTATGAGTGCTTTAGGGTGGAGCTATCAGTCATTTAGGGTGGGGCTATCAAATCTTTAAGGCCGGGCTACCAGTCATTTAGGGATGGGCTATCAATCCTTGAGGGTGTGGCTCTCAGTAATTTGGGGCTGGCCTATCAGTAATTTATAATGAACTTAACAGTCATTTAGGGTGTGGCTATCAGCCTTTTAGGGTGTGACTATCAGTGCTTTAGTGCAGGGCTACTAGTCATTTGTTTGTTTGTTGTATTTTATAATTTTTTTATTTATAATTTTTTTATATTTTAAGTTCATATTTCTTCCATTTGTGTTTTTTGTTTGTTTTATAAATAAGTAGCAAATTACTGATCAAATTAGCAAATTACCCATCATTCTTTTAGGGCGGTGCCATCAATTCTCAAGGGAGGGGCTATCAGTCCTTTGAGGTGGGGCTGTCATTCCATTCGTGCAGAGCTATCATTCATTTAGGATGGAACTATGAGTGCTTTAGGGTGGAGGTATCAGTAATTTAGGGCGGGGTTTTCAGTCATTTAGGCTATCAATTCTTAAGGGCACGGCTCTCAGTAATTTGGGGCGGGGCTATCAGTAATTTATAATGGGCTTAACAGTCATTTAGGGTGTGGCTATCAGCCCTTTAGGGTGTGGCCATCAGTTCTTTAGGGCAGGGCTACCAGTTATTTAAGCTGCGGTTACACTAGAGTTTGTATGGCGCTGTGAAAAGGGGCGGGATTAAACAAGATGGTTAAACATTTAAAAAAGCCAGTGATTGGCCCATATTTAAAAGTTCTGTCCAGAAAGGTCATGTTTTGATCCTCGATTGGTCTCACGCAGTCAAGTGGTATGATTTTGCAGGTCAGAGTTCACCAAGCTTGAACTTTGCAATGCAGAGAACGGTGAAACTTGTCACACTAGCTTGCGTTTCACATGCCTATGAATGGAAGTCTATGGAGAGAAAAACCAGTGTGACCGCAGCTTTAGGGAGACACTATCAATCCTTTAGGGTGGGACTCTTAGTAATTTCGGGCGGGGCTATCAGTAATTTAGAGTGTTGCTATAAGTCCTTCAGGATGTGGCCATCAATGGTTCAGGGAAGAGCTTTCATTCCTTAAGGGCGGGGCTATCAGTCTATTAGGGCAGGGCTATCAGTAAATAGAGGCGGCGATATCAGTCCATTGGGGCGGAGCTATCAGTAAATAGGGGCTGGGATATCAGTTCCTTGCGTCTGGGCTATGTCGTCATCATCAACCATCTGAAAACATTCTGCATTAGAGGGAGCTAATAGTGATTCACAAATAAGTGCAAACTGGCTTTCAGATCTTCTTTCATTTTGTTAGCAAAACACATATTCCAACAATCCAATCCGTTCTCAAAGAAATCCAGCACCGCCCTACATTTCTTCCTCATCTCAGAAACCTTTCCAGTTAGATATGTCATGACGGGGAAAACAGGACAATCTTAACTTAAATCTCATGCCGACCTTAATAGAGAGAATTGTACCTTAAAATAAAGTGTGACCAAAAGCACATGACATACACAGGTTTCTAGGTGTTTTTTGCTTCATTCTAGAAACAACCACAAATGTACATCAGTGAAATGCGCTGCATAACTGCCAGCAATCACTTAATGACTGATGTTTTAATAGAATCAGGCAGTTTGTGTCACTTTTAGTGAGCAGAAAACACAGTAAAGGCCATACAGTATTTAACAGAGAAGAAAACAGCATTTTTATAGCTATTAGAGACAATCTTTCCTCTACTGAAGCCCAATATATTCCCCCTCTCTCAGATAGAGACCGAGAGAGGGAAGGGCACGGAGGTAAAATTAATCAAACACTGAAGGTCAGGGACACACAATACTTGATTAAGGTCACACAAACCATCATAAAGTCATTGGGCCCAATAAAGACGCCCGCTGCAGTCATTAACATGGCCGCTGCAGGGAAGCCTCGTTTCCAATACCTGTCCACCACAAACAAACACGGTTATGGTTGCCAGGTCTGAAAGAGTCATGAAAAAAGGGGAAATCAAATGTCTCAACTCATAGGTGGAGCAGCACGTTGAGGCATGTTGATCTGACCTGATTAAAAGGGTCATTTTATGCATTCAACTTCCTTTATTTGTTTGCAATGTTGCGTTTGAGCTTGAAAAAGACCTGCAGTTATGACCGGTGTATATGCTCTGTATCAGTAAACAAAGTTTCTGAATGCCTTTAAAAATGTGTTGTAATCCTCTTTTTATGTACTCAGTTTAAAACTCTTGTTTTGTGCCAGACATATAAATTTACGGTAAAATCCATTAAATTTACGGTAAAAATGCATTCTTTTGCTGTCGGCTTAGTCCCTTTATTAATCCGGGGTCGCCACAGCAGAATGAACCGCCAACTTATCCAGAAAGTGTTTACGCAGCGGATGCCCTTCCAGCCACAACCCATCTCTGGGAAACACCCACACACATTCAAACACACACACACTATGGACAATTTAGCCTACCCAATTCACCTGTACCGCATGTCTTTGGACTGTAAACCGGAGCACCCGGAGGAAACCCACGCGAACGCAGGGAGAACATGCAAACTCCACACAGAAACGCCAACTGAGCCGAGGCTCAAATCAGCGACCTTCTTGCTGTGAGGCGACAGCACGACCTACTGATTCGCCACAGTAAAAAAATAAAACAGTAAAAAATCTTACTGTTAAAACACAGTAGAAACTGTACAAAAAATAAAATAAAAAACATACAACTTAGGGTAAAATATGGCTAATTATACTGTTAAAATACATTAGAAACTGCAAAAGAAAATGAACTGTAAAAATAATAATTTTACTGTTAAAATAGAGTAGAAACTGCACAAAAATGTTCAAAATATTACTGTAAAAATGGATCATTTTACTGTTAAAATAAAGTGGAAAATGCAAAAGAAAAACATAAATTGACAAAATAATTTTACTGTTTAAACTGTAAAAAAACAATTATAAATTTACAGTAAAAAACTGGATAGTTTTACTATTAAAACTGTAAAAACAAAAAATCACTGTAAAAATGAGATAATTTTAAAAAATAATAGAAAAATAATAATAAGTTTATGGTAAAAAAAAAACAGCATAATTTTACGGTTAAATTACAGAAGAAATTGTAAAAGAAAAAAACATAAACATATAAACATAGCCCCCCTTAGATTTTTTTCTTTTTTAAATATTTCCCAAATAATGTTCAACAGATTCAGGAAATGTTCACAGTATGTCTGATAATATTTTTTTTTTCTGGAGAAAGATTTGTTTTATATCAGCTAGAATAAAAGCAGTTTTTAATTTATTTTAAAACCATTTTAAAGACAAAATTATTAGCAACTTCAAGCTATATTTTTTTCCATTGTCTACAGAACAAACCATTATACAATAACTTGCCTAATTACCCTAACCTGCCTAGTTAACCTAATTAACCTAGTTAAGCCTTTAAATGTCACTTTAAGCTGTATAGAAGTGTCTTGATTAATATCTAGTCTAATATTATTTACTGTCATCATGACAAAGATAAAATAAATAAATGAATAGAGATGAATTATTAAAACTGTTATGCTTAGAAATGTGCTGAAAAAAATCTACTTTCCGTTAAACAGAAAATGTGGAATAAAATAAACAAGAGGGCTAAAAATTTTAAGGGGCTAATAATGCTGACCTCAACTGTACACACACACTACCAGTCAAAAGTTTGGGGTAAGTGTGATTTTTAAACGTTTTTAAAATATGCTTTTCCTGCTCACCAAGGTTGAATTTATTTAATCAGAAATACAGTAGAAATTGTGAAATTGTGAAATGTTATTGCACTATAAAATAACTGTTCAAAAGTAGTTTATAAATTCATTTATTTATTTTTTCCAGTGATTTAAAGATGAAATTTTTGCTTCAATACTCCAGTCTTCAGAGTCACATGATCTTTCAGAAATTGCTCCAATAATAATAATAATAATTATTATTATTTTTTTTTATTTTTTATTTTTTGTTATTGTTATTAATGGTAATAGTAATAAAAGCAATAATGACTGGAGTAATAATTTCATTTGAAAATACATACAATAAGTAATAAATAAATTTTTAATAAATAAATATTTACAAATTAATTTTTTTACATATAATAAATGTTGCCTTGTTGAACAGAATAATTTTATAAAAAAAAAAAAACATGACAAAAAACGACCCCAAACTTTTGAGTGGTGAAAAAGTGACTATTATGAACATTTCTATTAAAGAGCGAAACTGTCTGGGTTGGTGTTGTATTTTATGCTACAAACCGCTTGTAATAAACTGCCAGTGCATTTTCTGTTATTTTACACACTATATATGATTATTTCTTATGCATTATATTATTTCAAACTACTGAAATGTGAGTAAAAGTCACTTTATTAAACTGTAGAGTTGAATTTTCAACATTAAAAGTCAACAGAGCACAGATCAACATCCCATAACGCAAATCACAACCGTAAATAAACTCAAAACGCTGAATAATATTCATTACAGATACATTATACAGTGTCTTCAGTCAGTCTCAAAAACAATGAGTTACTGTCTCGCCAGTTTCGATTTAAATACCAACAACTATGAAGTTGATGCCTTTTGAATAAGTAAACTATAGAAACATTTTCCTTACACAACAGCAGCAGCAAACACACACACACACACACACACACACACATACTGTAATATGAAACACACAACAGACAGAAATTGCAGAATGGTACCATCAACACACACACTCACCATCAGGACGAACAGGAGGATCAGACCTGAATCCCCCCCCGATCACATGTGCATCTGCGCGAGTGTGTGTGTGTGTGTGTGTCAGTGAAGAGTTTAAGTGTATGCAGATTCCAGTTTACAAGATAGCAAGAAGTGCAAGAAAGACTATTATGAGACAGGAGAAGTCTAGAGCGAGGACGGGCGACACCCACTTCACATAAACACATCATGAGAGAGAGAGAGAGAGAGAGAGAGAGAGAGAGAGAGAGAGAGAGAGAGTCATGAGTGTGTCTTTCACAAACACACCATTAAGTGCTGATCGCTCACCACAGCCTCACTCAAGACATCATGCCACTTGGCTGGACTTCTATGTCCGAGCGAATACACAGTCATTAACGTCCGCCAAACACACACACACACACACACACACACACACACACACACACACACACACACACACACACACACACACACAGTGTCCAATCTGCTCTGTTTGTGCTTCTCAAAATGGCCTCAAAAGCTGATGCTTGAGTGGTAAACAAGCACCAAACTTATTTAAGCGCTACTAAAAAAAGTAAAGCATGACAATCTAATTTCTCTCGCAAACACAAACAGAGTAAACGAAACACACACACACACACACACTTTTACACTCCTGCGTGGTGTCCACTTGCCTTTGTTTGACCACCTGTGTTATTAGCCCTGACTGGATTAGGAGAGTAAATGTTAAAATGGAGTGTTATTGCGTGTGTGTGTGTGTGTGTGTGTGTGTGTGTGTGCGTGTGTGTGTACTTGTTTTTGTGACATATCAGGACACAAATCTGTATAATGACATGGGTATGACACAGGTATTACAAAATGGAGGTGAAATATGGGGACACTGGTGACGTCCTCATGTCTCAAAAAGCTTATAAATCCCACAGGATGAGTTTTTTCAGAGAGTAAAGCTGCACACAGTCAATTTAAACAAATTTAAGCAAACAAATTTAAACAACCAAATTTAAACAACCAAATTTAAATTAAATTAGGTTTAACTTAAACATTAACACATTTAATTTGTTTAAATTCAACCCATATAAATTGTCTGCAGCAATTTTGCAGACATCATTTGTTCAGTGTATTGAGAAATGATGTGTTAAAGCTGGTTTCCTGCACACTATCAGCAGTGTCACGTCTGTCTCGTACAGTCACAGTGTACACTCGAAAATGTGTATTTTTTGCAGCTTGTTCAGACTACTTACTTAAAATGAGCAGAAACAACACAATTCTTGAGTTGTTTGGGGGACAACTTAATTGTTTTCTATTCAATCTACTTAAATGTGTTAAGTTAACTTAATCGATTTGTGTTGGGACAACATGAAGGAATTGGGTTTTTACAAATTTAAGTGGATTGAACGTAAAACAGTTAAGTTATCCCATTGAAAACTCAAGAATTGTGTTGTTCCAGCTTATTTTATAGAAATAGTTTGAACAAGCAGCAAAAAGTATTTTTAAAATGTAATTTACAGTGTACTACAGTCTGCGTGAGCTTTGTGGGAAATGTACATCTCATTGGCTGCTCGCTCATATAAACGTCATAAAGCAATCTATCATCACTTAACTCACATTTCTCTCAGTACGTTTTGTTCTGTGAAAACGAGTGCAAGTGATTCTAACAATTTACCACTTGCTTATCTCAGCAAACTCCATTTATAACCAATAAAACACACACACACACACACACACACACACACACACACAAAGGCATAAAATATGAACAGCGTACAGATACAGTGTTCTTCATTCTTCATGAAATATAGCCTTTGAAAAAGGAAATATCCACAAAATATGTATCGTCCATACACAAACATCTGCATAAAATAAGGAACATGAAAAATTAATATTTAAATTTAACTAAAAAAGTTTGTTCAATTCCCCTATAGCGCATGTGTTTGGACTGTGGGGGAAACCAGGGCACCCGGAGGGAACCCACGCCAACTCAGGGAGAACATGCAAACTCTACACAGAAATACCAACTGACCCAGTTGGGGCTCGAACCAGCGACATACTTGCTGTGAGGCAAGTGCTAACCGCTGAGCCACCGTGTGGTCTACATCAAATAATATGCTCTGATATTTTTGCATTTTGTTTATTTAAAGACTTATGCTAATGACTGTAATGTATTACTTTTAAAAGTTTTATCCTACTTGTAAAATTACGTAAAAAGTATGTAAAAATTATTATAATTAAAACGTAAAATAAAAAAAATGGATGGATGGATAGATATTGATTGCTTTTATTCCAGCTATTAAATAAATAAATAAATAAATGTGTTTTTATTATAACTAAATAAATAAATGTGCTTTGATTCCAGGTATTAAACAAACAAACAAACAAACAAATAAACAAATAAATAAATAAATAAATGTGCTTTTATTCCAGTTAATAAAATAAATAAATAAATAAATGTGCTTTTATTCCAGCTAATAAAATAAACAAATAAATAAATAAATAAAATGTGCTTTTATTCCAGGTATTAAACAAACAAACAAACAAACAAACAAACAAACAAACAAATAAATAAATAAATAAATAAATAAATAAATAAATAAATAAATAAATAAATAAATAAATAAATAAATAAATGTGCTTTTATTCCAGTTAATAAAATAAATAAATAAATAAATAAATGTGCTTTTATTCCAGCTAATAAAATAAACAAACAAATAAATAAATAAATGAAATGTGCTTTTATTCCAGCTAATAAATAAATAAATGTGTTTTTATTCCTGCTAATAAAATAAATAAATGTAATTTTATTCCAGCTAATAAAATAAATAAATAAATAAATCAGATTTTATTACAGATATTAAATAAATAATTCTGCTTTTATTGCAGCTACTAAATAAATGTGCTTTGATTCCAGCTATTAAACAAATAAACAAATGTGCTTTTATTCCAGCTTATAAATAAATAAATAAATAAATAAATAAATAAATAAATAAATAAATAAATCAGATTTTATTACAGCTATTAAATAAATAAATTAATGTGCTTTTATTTCAGCTAATAAATAAATAAATAAATACATAAATAAATAAATAAATCAGATTTTATTACAGCTATTAAATAAATAAATTAATGTGCTTTTATTTCAGCTAATAAATAAATAAATAAATAAATAAATAAATGTGTTTTTATTTCAGCTAATAAATAAATAAATGTGCTTTTATTCCAGGTAATAAAATAAATAAATAAATAAATAAATCAGATTTTATTCCAGCTATTAAATAAATAAATGTGCTTTGATTCCAGCTATTAAATAAATAAATAAATGTGCTTTTATTCCAGCTAATAAAATAAATAAATAAATAAATAAATAAACGTGCTTTCATTCTAGCTAATAAAATAAATAAATAAATAAATAAATCAGATTTTATTCCAGTTATTAAATAAATAAATAAATGTGCTTTTTTTCCAGCTAATAAAATAAAGACAAATCTGCTTTTATTCCAGCTAATTAAATAAATAAATAAATATTTCAACTAAATAACTAAATAAATAAATGTGATTTTTTTCCAGCTAATTAAATAAATAAATAAACGTGCTTTTATTCCAGCTAATGAAATAAATAAGAAAATATTACAACTAAATAAATAAATAAATCTGCTTTTATTCCAGCTAAATAAATAAATATTTCAACTAAATAAATAAATACATCTGCTTTTATACCAGCTAAATAAATAAATAAATAATTAAATTTGTTCTAATTCCAGCCAAATAAATAAGTTAAAGAACGAATGAATAAGCAAAAAACAAACAAACAAATCTGTTTTTATTCCGACCAAACTAAAGTGTTAGCAGACAGTTAATATGAGAGTTAATGCGACACTGAAATTAAGCAACTGTATTTTCATTAACTAACATGAGCAAATACTAATATAAATGTATAGTTCATTGCTAGTTCATGTTAGTAAATGCATTAAATAAACAACCTTATTGTACAGTGTAACAAAACATTTATTATGCAGTTGAAATCTTGATGTTAAGTAAAACTGCATGAATGTCAATGTCATCCAACACAGTACATAAAATAAAGCAGATACAAACAGCAGGATTTTGAAACATGTTCCTAATTTGCACACACACACACACACACACACACACACACACGCACACACACACACACACGAGTTCTGGTCCCACAGCAGTAAAGCAGGTGTACCTTAAAAACAGGCATGTGTTGGCTGTGGACGCGTCTCGATCCTTCTCTCATGAGCTGATCCTCAATAATGTCCAGACGCCTTTTTCTCTACTTCTGCCCACCGATGCAAGTTCCCCTTTTTGCGTCTGTGTTTCTCTACCTGCTTTCTCTCTCTCTCTCTCCCTCCCTCCCTCTCTCTGTGGATTCGTCTCACTCTCTCCACGCTTTCAGTGCGAGTTCCAGTGCATGTGTGTGTGTGTGTGTGTGTGTGTGTGTGTGTGTGTGTGTGTGTGTGTGTGTGTGTGTGTGTGTTAGCAGCTGCTCTGAGGCGCGACGGGAGCTACTGAACAAAATGACTGGAGAGAGAGACACTGCCCATGTCTCTCTCTCTCTCTCTCTCTCTCTCTCTCTCTCTCTCTCTCTCTCATTTAAATAAAATATGTTCCAAAAAACTATTGAAATAAAAATATTAAATATTCATTACAAAAAAAATTTATATAAAAAAAAACCAAATCAAACACAGTAAATAGTAGTAAAAAAAGTTTTTTTAAATAATAAAAGAGAATAAACAGTATATTTAACAATAAAAATGTTAAATAAAACAATATTAATTCATGCTAATAATCAGTATTTTTACAATGTGTGTGTGTGTGTGTGTGTGTGTGTGTGTGTGTGTGTGTGTCTGCATTTTATTAAAGGTCAAACTAATTCATACGAACAGGAAAAACATGATAGATTTTTTATTTGTTTGTTTGTGTATTTATTTATTTGTTTGTTTATTTGTTTGTCTGTCTGTTTCTTTGTTTGTGTATTTATGTATTTGTTTGTGTATTTATTTATTTGCTTGTTTGTTTATTTGTTTGTCTGTCTGTTTCTTTGTGTGTGTATTTATGTATTTGTTTGTGTATTTATTTATTTGTTGGTTTGTCTGTCTGCTTCTTTGTTTGTGTTTTTATTTATTTGTTTGTTTGTGTGTTTATTTGTTTGTGTATTTATGTATTTGTTTGTTTGTTTGTTTGTATTTTTTCGGTCTGTTTGTTTGTTTATATCTTTATTTGTTTGTTTATTTGTGTATTTATTTATTTGTTTGTTTGTTTGTTTGTTTGTTTATTTGTGTATTTATTTATTAGTTTGTTTATGTATTTTTGTTCATTTGTTTGTCTATCTGTTTCTTTGTTTGTGTATTTATGTATTTATTGTTTGTATTTTTGTCTGTTTGTTTGTTTATTTGTGTATTTGTTTATTTGTTTGTTTGCTTGTTTGTTTAAGTATTAGTTTGTGTATTTGTTTGTTCATTTGTTTGTCTGTCTGTTTCTACAGTATGTGTATTTATGTATCTGTTTGTTTGTGCATTTATTTATTAGTTTGTTTATGTATTTGTTTGTTTAATTGTTTGTCTGTCTGTTTGTTTGTGTATTTATGTATTTTTGTTTGTTTGTTTGTGTATTTATTTTTTGTTTGTTTGTGTATTTATATAATTGTTTGTGTATTTATTTGTTTGTTTGTTTGTGTATTTATTTGTTTGTTTGTCTATTTATTAGTTTGATTGTTTGTGTTTTTATTTGTTTGTTTGTGTATTTGTTTGTTTGTTTGTTTGTGTATGTATTTATTGGTTTGTTTATGCATTTTTTCGTTCATTTGTGTATTTATGCATTTGTTTGTAAGTATTTTTGTTTGTTTGTTTTGTTTGTTTATGTATTTATTTGTTGGTTTGTTGGTTTGTTTGTTTGTTTGTTTGTTTGTTTGTTTGTTTGTTTGTTTGTTTGTTTGTTTGTTTGTTTGTGCTAGTTATTATATTTATTTTGTATAGTCCAATCCAGAATTCCCTTTTTATTTTCATTTTATAGTTCTGTTGGTGTGGAAATGAAATGAAATTGGTGAAAATATAGTGCTCTGTGGTTGATGTACTGTATAATATATGTGTGTGTGTGTGTGTGTGTGTGTGTGTGTGTGTGTGTGTGTGTGTGTGTGTGTGTGTGTGTGTGTGTGTGTGTGTGTGTGTGTGTGTGTAATGTAGACAAATGTTAAAAGAGTAATGTGACTGCTGGATTCTTTACTAAAAGGTAAAAGTCAAAATTAACATATTTTGAAAGTTTTTAATGAGTGTGTTTTCAAAGTAAACTTTTACATGATATAAAGTAGTGTTTTTATTTCCAAATTAAGTTCTCTTGAGGCAGTAGTGATAAAAAAAACCCAATAATAAACAGCATATTTAACAATCGACAATTTAGGATAAAACAATAAAAATAAATGATGATAATAATAAACAGTATATTTACCGATCAACGTTTTTGGACAAAACAATAATAATAAATATTAACAAACAGTATATTTACTAATTAACATTTTCGTATAAACAATAATAATAAACAGTACATTTACCAATCCTCTTTTTAGGATAAATTAATAATTATTATTAATGATAAACAGAACATGCAACATTCAAAATTTTAGGATAAAACAAAAAAAAATGTGCGTGTGGGCATGTGTGTGTCTGTGTGCGCATGCCTGTGTGTGTGTCTCTGGAGACAGGCCGCTGTCCCGCTCTGCCTGCTGTTATTTTTAGAAGCGGTCGAGTCGTGAATCAAAGGCTCGCAAAAGAAACAGGCACATGTCACACATGCACAGCAGATCAGGGAGATCTCCGTCCCACACACACACACATACACACACACTTCATCAGCCCACATCATGGCGCATTACTTTGGTGAGCTCTTCATGTTGTAAACTTTTTACCTTGAGAACTCCAGACAGACATGCTGCATTTGCGATTATAGTTTACATTCAGCAATAATAACCGCCTGAATTAAGTCCATGTGAAACCTTCTGTCCTGCATCAGCTCACCAACAATCAGTCAAAGTAATTGCGCTCTTACTCATGCACAAATCAACATCGCTTTATAATGCATTTGCATGATGGGAGCTTGTAGTCTTAATTGGCTGCCGGTGAATAATGTATACAGTGCAAAGATTTATTTTCTCACTTTGAGTTTTTGTCTTGTTTATGGAAGAAATATCTTAATTTTTAAACCAGGAAGCTTTTTCTAGACTAATTTTGTTTTATTTTCAGAAGTAATGACTCAAAATTAAGTGAGTTTTTCCTTAAAACAAGCAAAATAATCTGCCAATGCATGGGGGAAGCAATAATAAAACTGTTTTCGCTTTGAAATAAGATGATTTTGCTTTCTCCATTGGCAGATTATTTTGTTTGTTTTAAGGAAAAACTGATTTAATTTTGACATTATTTCTGAAAAAAGACAATATTTTTCTTGTCAAGAAAGCGCTTCTTGATTTAAGAATTGTTTTCATATTTGGAAAAAAACAAGACAAAGTCTCTAAAACTTTTTTTGCAGTGCACTTCTAGAGCATCTTTTCAACACTTAAAAAAAGCTGAAGCTGCAAAGACTATGAAAAAAAGAAATCAATAGGATAAATGTAAACCTATTGAAAAAGCCAACTGAATCAAAACAGTAGTAAAAAAGTAGTTCATTAAAACATGAATAAATGAAATGAAATATCAATCTGCTGTTATAAAAATATTTGAAAAAGTATTTACACTTTTAATTAGAATATTTTATTTCATTTATTTTAATTTAATTTGTTCCACTGAAAAAAATATCAGAAAAAATATTCATGATACAATTATAATTGCATTAATAATAAATCTGATCAAAAAAGTAAAAAAATTTTAATGATAAATTAAATTAAATTAAATAACTTAAATTAATTGAGAAAAATATTCATGACAATTATAATGGCATAAACCATATATCTTTAAAAAACACTAATGAGAAATTTAATTTAAACAAATAAATAATTTAATTTAATTTGTTCCACTGAAAAAAGTGATTAGAAAAATATTAATGACAAAATAATATAATAATGGCATAAATCATAAATCTGCCATAAAATGTATTATTTGAACAATTACTGACACTTTTAATAATAAATTAATTGAATTGAATTGAATTGAATATAATTTGTTCCACTTAAAAATGTACCATATAAATATATTCATGACACTAATTAAAATGGCATAAATCATAAAACATTTCATTAATCTAATCACGCTTATAATGTTATTTGAAAAGTTTTAATGAGAAATTAAAATAAAAACAATTTATTTTTATTTTTTATTTTTTCCACTAAAAAAGGGATCAGAAAGAATATTCATGACACAATTATAATGGCCTCATGACGATGTTGTCTTGGTAATGCCAAGATCTCATAACAAAGACATCAAGCAACGTCACCTTTGCACTTAAAAAGACATCACTGAGCGAATGACACGTGCTGACGATTATCATGAGCATGCATAAAATCTCATTCCTATTCAGTAAATATATTCAGGTTTTCCAGCTCCCTGTTGAATATATATGATAGGAGAAATTATAGGACAGTTGCAAGGTGTACCTAATAAAGTGGCCAGCGAGTGTATACAACAATAAAATAACAAACACTACAGCACCTTTGCATGTGAAAAACCCAGCAAATCGATCCCATACAGTGCTTGTGTATAATAATACTACACTGTCTGACAAAACTCCATGTACTCATCATCGGATATAAATGGAGTCACGGATGCGCATCGGTGTCATTAAAGTCTCATAGATCGTCCTCTGGAATAAACGCATTCATCAGAGAGCAATAAATGAGACGGTCTCAGGACCCTTTTAATTACCATAAAGCACATCTGCCAGGACTGACATAACATTGGAGTTATAAATAGTGAAAGCATTGTCCTCTCTTTAAAGACAACCAAGCAAGATCCATCATGGGCTGATTATTCCCGCTCAGAGCCTGACAAGGTAATTGATTGAGTGACATTATGAATCAAAGGAAAACTTTAGTCGATGTTTGCTGTGTCAGCTCATTTGGGAAGACTGAATGCTTATTAGCATTTATATGGCAGACAGCAGGACATACTTAAAGGGATCGTATATATCTTTTATAATGCATGAGAATATGTACAGTTTACATCATGTTCATCTACTCAATTTCTCAAGTTTTAGATTTACAACTTTTCATTTAGTAGACGCTTTTATACAAAGTGGCTTACAGCTGAGGAGGCATTCAGCAATTCGACAAGAAGAGGCAATACCATGCCTGCCAACACTCCCGTTTAACCCGAGAGTCTCCTGTATTTCAGACCCATCTCCCGTATTTTTCTTTCTCCCGGAAAACTCCTGGAATTCCACCCCCCAACCATCTGCATACCCGCTCCCCGCTCTTAAGTTCGTGCGCACAACACCCCACCCCCCAAACCCAGTGGCGTAGCGCAAAATGCGGAGGGCCCCCTGCAGGGATCACTGACGGGGCAGTTGAGGGGGGGGGGGCAATGTGGGGAAGCGATCACAAATTGAGGAGCGGGGAAGGGAGGCGGGGTGGAGCGACAAAACGGGAAAGCCTTCACAAACTGAGGAGCGATCACAAACTGAGGAGCGATCTGAGGAGCGATCACAAACTGAGGAGCGTTCAAAAACTGAGGAGCGATCACAAACTGAGGAGCGTTCACACACTGAGGAGCGATCACAAACTGAGGAGCGTTCACAAACTGAGGAGCGTTCACACACTGAGGAGCGATCACACACTGAGGAGCGATCACACACTGAGGAGCGATCACAAACTGAGGAGCGTTCACAAACTGAGGAGCGATCACACACTGAGGAGCGTTCACACACTGAGGAGCGATCACAAACTGAGGAGCGTTCACACACTGAGGAGCGATCACAAACTGAGGAGCGTTCACAAACTGAGGAGCGTTCACACACTGAGGAGCGATCACACACTGAGGAGCGATCACACACTGAGGAGCGATCACAAACTGAGGAGCGTTCACACACTGAGGAGCGTTCACAAACTGAGGAGCGTTCACAAACTGAGGAGCGATCACACACTGAGGAGCGATCACAAACTGAGGAGCGATCACAAACTGAGGAGCGATCACACACTGAGGAGCGATCACAAACTGAGGAGAGTTCACACACTGAGGAGCGATCACAAACTGAGGAGAGTTCACACACTGAGGAGCGATCACACACTGAGGAGCGATCACACACTGAGGAGCGATCACACACTGAGGAGCGATCACAAACTGAGGAGCGTTCACAAACTGAGGAGAGTTCACACACTGAGGAGCGATCACAAACTGAGGAGCGATCACACACTGAGGAGCGATCACACACTGAGGAGCGATCACAAACTGAGGAGCGATCACAAACTGAGGAGCGTTCACACACTGAGGAGCGTTCACAAACTAGGGAGCGGGAAAGGGGGCGGGGTGGAGCCACAACGCGGGGAAGCCTTCCCAAACTGAGGATCGATCACAAACCGAAAGCGGCGAGAGCCTCAAAGTAGCCAGAAGTCATTCATTTTTAATGAGAACCGGCGGCGAGGAACAGCGCGGCGCGTCTTCTCCTGTGTGGGCGTCGAGGAGAACTATTATCAAGTCAACTTTATGGTATGAGCTTTGACGCGGTTCGGCGGCAGGCAATCAGAATAAAGTAGTCCACCGCTTGAGAGGAGTTCAGAGAACACAGACCTGTGAACTTTGGTTCCGAGCACAGTTGTTACCAAGAGTTTGATTATTGCGGTTGCCAGATTTTCAATGATTGAAAATCGCGACAACGTGGGGTAGAGATCTACGCGGGACTAAATTTTAAATCACGCTCCCGCCCGCACCCGCCAGGTTTTAGCCCGAACCCGACCGATCCCGCTTATATTAAGAATTTGTTGTCCCGCTGCCCGACCCGCCCTGATTTCTGTCCGCCGTGCCTAATCCAGCTAAAGAGCGGGGGAGAACAAAACCGAAAATCACCCAGCTATACAGTCCAGACAGCCAAGCTGTCTGTATAAACATACACACACACAAGCACCAAGCAGACACACAGGCAAAACTCTCTCTCTTTCTCATTCACACGCGCGCGCACTAACATACACACACACACACACAAGCACCAAGCACACACACAGGCAAAGCTCTCTCTCTCTCTCTCATTCGCATAGCAATATCCGCAATATTGCTAGACAGCCCGCTCCCGTCCCAAATTAAACCCGTTACCGACCACTCCCGCGATTTATTCTAAAATTTCGTAATAATAATGCAGACCTCTATCGTGGGGCCCCCCCGCGGTGCGTACCCTGCGGGCCCGTCCGCTACGCCACAGCCCAAACCCCAAATAAAATCTCCCGGATTTTATGATCCAAATGTTGGAAGGTATGGGCAATACACACAACAAGGTCTAATAGGTCTAAATACATATAAACCTACGTCACACATGACGCCACA
This sequence comes from Danio rerio, assembly GCF_049306965.1. Classification (NCBI taxonomy): domain Eukaryota; kingdom Metazoa; phylum Chordata; class Actinopteri; order Cypriniformes; family Danionidae; genus Danio; species Danio rerio. The sequence goes on along the minus strand of NC_133180.1, from coordinate 76,088,909 downwards.
CAACCTTATACATTATTTTCATTATCTTATAACCTATCTAAACACATTTTTATCTGTTTTATCTATTTTTTATTCTTATTTTTACAATTCGTATTATTTGTTTTTATTTTCTTACACTTGACTCTTTTATTCCTGTTATGTAAAGCACTTTGAATTGCCCCTGTGTATGAAATGTGCTATATAAATAAACTTGCCTTGCCTTGCCTTACATACCGGTTGCAAAAACCGACCGTTTGCAATAGCAAACATGTCGTGTTGTGCGGTAGGATGCCAAATCCGCAAATGGAAAACTTAAAATTTACCGTACACCACACTGCTTTTAATGCCAACCGCAGACATCATTGGCTAACAGCCAGATGCAACCCATCACTGGAAAACATCCATACACAATTCATTCACACAATTTAAGCTGACCCAATTCTCCTGTACCGCATCTCTTTGGAAATGTGATGGAAACCGGGTCCTCCGGGTCCTGCTTAAAAATAAACAGAGGGGCTAATAATTCTGACTTCAACTGTATATGATTACAAAAAGACAACCCACTAGTTTATGTCATTCGCCAGTTAGAAATGTAGTTAGTGTCTGATCAGCGGCGTGCAGGAATTACACTTATTACAAAGCCACACTTACATGCTATCTCAGAGTTGCGGTAAACAATATCGAGAGCCCGTCACAGGCTGTCATTGTTCACAAATAAACCAATGAGAATATAACACCAATTTCAGCTCAGTAAAGCAGGCTAAGTGGAACAGCACTAATTACTGATGTTTTGTTGTTAAACTAAATAAAATCGACATTATCGATGCTGTAAAAAGACCTTATGAAACTGAAAGTAGTCACATCAATCTATTGCAGGAAGATTTCAGTGGCTGAACAACACTTCTGTGCATATAACCCATTCATAACAACACAGTCTACATGCTCTGCATGACTACAATAGTTTTGAAAGCATAACATTGCCTGTCTAACAGAAATACTTCACTCATGGAGTCGTCCTTCTTCCAGCAGCAAAAGTAACTCCAATATTGATTCAGGATTTTAAAATGATTCGCTTTTACTGTCTTGTGTGCACATGAAAGCATGGCGCACATGCAGGCGTGCACGCGCTAATATCAGATATGCATGAACAGAGATGTGCTGCTATACAAATCTACATTTGCTGGCAGACAGTTTGGGCTACTTATCAGAATTTTGGGAGATGTCGGCCTGACAATATTTAATTGGATAAACATTTTTAATGTTTTAATTAAACAGTTTTATACCTTCCCGAAAATAAAAAAAATACATATAAACACATTTAGATCATTTACTTTAACCATTACTATAGGAATGTGAAGAAACTTTCAACCAGCACAACAAAACACGTTTCTGAAGATGATCACCTTCTGCACCTTTAAAGATTTTTGTGATGGCAAATGCATTGAATGATAACATCAATATTTACATTTTAAAAAATATATATAATTTTTTCATTCAACGGGCTGATTAACAGACTTGATTTTTTAATCAAAACCCTGAAAGCCTTTATTGGACTTTATTGGTTCATTTGTTAATCAAAGCCCTGAAAGTCACGTATTTCTGCTCACATACTGGTTACAAATTGCTTTCCCATCTTAAACACTCACACACATACAGACACACGCACTAATGATAGACATTGTGTGTCAATGCACACACACTAGTGTGAGGTAAAGATAGTCCCTGAGTGTCCAGTGTGACGCAAGAACCGTTGAGTGGTCAGGGGTTTATTTTTAGCCTCTTCCAGCAGATTCACAACAACGACTGCACAAAACAATGTTTCTATAATCCCTGAAAACTGCTCGTGTCACACAGACTACAGTGATCATATGAATAATTCATGACCTCATGCTGTAACACGTTCAGCGAGAGACCGCCATGCTTCATTAAACACTAAAACAACATATTAAACTTTAAAATATGTACTGTACACACTTACAGTAGGTGTTAGCATGAGACTAGCTCAGCTTGCTTTAAGGTGATCTATATTGTTATGTCTATTAATGTGATTTAAGTGCAAACATCCACATCACTATTATCAGATGCCTTATTGTTGGATTATCACTTTCATTTATTGAGTCAATTTCATTTTATTACTGTGAAAATATAATGAAATTCATATTATTTCTAAATGAATATTGAGAAGTTATTCTACTGTGGAGTGGCAGGAACTATTGAATAAATATTGTTATCTCATTGTGCAATATCCGTATCGCAGCGAAGGTAAGTTGACTCAAGAAAAGTCAAGTCAGGTCGAGTCAAATAGAGTCAAATCAATTTAAGTCAAGTCAGGTCAGGTCAAGTCAAGTTAAGTCAAGTAAAGTCAAGTCGAGTAGAGTCAAAAAGTTAAGTTAAGGGATGTTGAGACGAGACAAGAAATTTCAGGAAAATAAAGTCAAATTAAATAAAATTTAGTCAAGTTGGTCAAGAAAAGTCAAGCAGAGTCAAGTCAAATCGAGTCAAGAAAAGTCGAGGGCCCAGTCAAGTCAAGTCAAAGAAAAGTCAAGAAAAGTCAAGTCAAGAAACATCAACTCAAGCCAGGTCGAAACAAGAAAAGTCAAATCAAGTTAAGCTGAGTAGAGTCAAGAAAATCAAGTCGAGTCAAGAAATGTCAGGTCAAGTCGAGAAAGTTCAAGTCAAGGTAAGTTGAGTCAAGTCAAGTCAAGTCAAGGTGAGTTGAGTCAAGTCAAGAAAAGTCAAGTCAAGTCGAGAAAGTTCAAGTCAAGGTAAGTTGAGTCAAGTCAAGTTAAAGTCAAGAAAAGTTGAGTCAAGTCAAGAAAAGTCAAGTCATGCCAAGCCAAGTCAAGAAAAGTCAAGTCAATAAGTCAAGTCAAGCCAAGCCAAGTCAAGAAAAGTCAAGTCCAGGTAAGTTGAGTCGAGTCAAGAAAAGTCAAGTCAAGAAAACTCAAGTCGAGAAAATTCAAGTCAAGGTAAGTTGAGTCAAGAAAAGTCAAGTCAAGATGATTTGAGTCAAGAAAAGTCGAGTCAAGAAAAGTCAAGTCAAGATGATTTGAGTCAAGAAAAGTCGAGTCAAGAAAAGTCAAGTCGAGAAAATTCAAGTCAAGGTAAGTTGAGTCAAGAAAAGTCAAGTCAAGGTAAGTTGAGTCAAGAACAGTCGAGTCAAGGTGAGTTCAATCAAGAAAAGTCAAGTCAAGGTAAGTTGAGTCAAGAAAAGTCGAGTCAAGATGAGTTGAGTCAAGAAAAGTCAAGTCAAGGTGAGTTGAGTCAAGTCGAGTCAAGAAAAGTCAAATCGAGTCAAGAAAAGTCAAGTCAAGGCAAGAAAGGTTGAGTCATGTCAAGAAAAATCAAGTCAATAAGTCCAGTCAAGCCAAGCCAAGCCAAGCCAAGTCAAGAAAAGTTGAGTCAAGTCAAGAAAAGTCAAGTCGAGTCAAGAAAAGTCAAGTTATTTAAGCTAAGTTTTGTAGTACTTAAGTTAAGTGTATACAGCTGTGGATACAGCTGCATTTTTTACTATAAATTTTATGGATTTTTTTACAGTGTACACTTTACATTTCAGACATTTTCATCATAATTATATTAAAAATGTAACGTAACTATTACAGTCCCACAACATTTTCCCCAATAGCACCGCTCCATCTGCCATGTACTGTAATCAAATCTGCTTTCAAAATGTGTCCAAAATCCTTCACTTTATTGGTTAAATAAGTACATCGTGCGTGTATTTAAAGTGCTTTGTTTTCAATACCTTTATTTATATCAGTGAATAAATCAGCATCTTCAAATTATTATTAAATTAAATTAAATTATTTTTCAGTGTTTTTCTCTAGAGTTGAATACTGAGACTGTGTACGGTCTTTATTTTCATTCATCTGAAAGGCCACAAGGGCTCTTTATAATGGGCACCAGGTGAAAGACAGGGAACTGCTGAGGTAAATTAAGTTCCTAACATCACTGTCCGTCATGTGATAAACAGAGGCATTCCCTGGGCACAGGCGGTTATAATAAAAATACTCATCATCTGCAAAGGTCAGCAGTCCATTTGGTGACACTGTGCAGTAGTATGTTTATTTACACTAACTGCTATTATTGTGAACATCTGGGAAAGTAACGTTGTTAGTTCATTGAGCAGCCATATAGCAGTCAGTGTCAGTTTGCATGTCTAATGATGAAATGTCTTGAATGCATTGTTTCCTATTTAATTAGATGCACGCTAAAATATTCTCATTGCATGTCAAATTATAATAGCCTATTTGGCTTCAAAACAATGACCTTATAAAAGAAGACGTTTACATCGCTCCTGCTGAAGTAAACAAGTGTATTGAGCACAGTGTAATTGCAAATGATCTGAAAACAAACAAGGGCCAGATACTTTTCTACTTAAACTAACACAGCTTTAAAATATACATTATGTGCATTACATAATACTATACAGACATTGTTAAGAACAAAATACACAAAAGCACAATAACAGTGTAACGGAATAGGTCTTATTGCGTGGCGAGGATTTTGTAACCCTCACCTAGGCATATTTATATTTATATATTCATATCGAGTAATATTTTAACTGTAGCTTAATTAAACACAATTTTATAAAATGTTGGTCTTATTAGACTTGTTTATTACATTTATCACTCATGTTTCTTTAGTCAGCCCAGGCTCATTGTGGATATGTACCCAGGTCTACATTTCTGGAGAGTCCAAAAAATGTACTCAGAGCTACGTCTGCATGCAGTTTTGGTTTTGTGCAAATCCACCAGAGGCCACTGTGTGCACTTTTTGATGATCTTTCACACTTGGTTCAATTGCCTGGACCGTACCCAAGCTCAACGCTTGTGTCATCGAGATGCTGTTTTGTGTACGGCTGTTGCTAGGTGACGGCCACGAAAGCAAAGCGGCAAAATGGAAAGACATACGCACATCTCGGTCATTCTGCTTTTACTGATTTTTTTGGCTTTGGGCATACAGAAAGCGACTCGCGTCTGTCTGCTGCAAAAATATTATAAACGTACAGAACATCACACGATGTCTGCAGAAGCTGATTTTGGAGGAGACAAGCAGACATTATCACTGTGATTACCTTGGCTCAGTCCCGCTTGTCACCAAGGTACAGTACATGATACACACACACGAATGAACGTTAACGATAACGTAAACAAACACGAAAATGACATTTGTTGTACAGTTGGCGGGTCACTTCCGTTATGTATTTCGATTGCATTCATAATAGAGGTAAACCGGACCAGAGTTTGCACGAACCGTACCCCAGACCACTTCCCTAGGCGTGAATTCATTTAGCTAAATTGCGACAAGGTCATCTTGCAGAAATATTACCAATAATCCATCAGCTAATGTTTTTCCCTCTCTCTCTCTCTATTGGTGAAGCGCTGTCAACAAATATTTTTCCTCCACATCCCATAATGCACAACGCATCAGCCTACGGCAGCTGGATTAGTCCAAAAGGCGCAGTACTTTTTGCGGTTGGGTCTGTTTTAGTTCAGATCATATTCTCACCACAAAGGAACCGCTCCAGGATTTGTTTGAAAGCACTTTTATGGTCCGCTTTTGGTGCGCACTCGTGCATTCACACCTGCCCAATTAAAAAAAACCAAGAGGAAAACAAACTCTAGTGCGATTCAACCCAACTAAATAAGGCAGGTGTGAAAACACCCTTTGTTTATCTTGCAGAGAACTGACCAATAAAAATACATTAAAATAAAGATACAAAATATACACAATGAAATTTGTTACAAAAGAGCATTTTTCTAACAAAATGAGCCTATATGAAGTGGTCAACAATTGTTTCAATGTTTCCTGTTGCTATTTTGCATTTTTCATCCGTTTTTTTTTTTTTTTTTTTCAGTCTTCTCAGGTAACAATCCAAAGTAATTCCAAATTTCACTTTGTGAGTCGTTCTTTTAAAGAGATTGTCATGTTCGCTAACAAATCATATTAACAGGAACAGAAATGAACCGATTCAGATGTGTGTTCGAACTGAATCATTAGAAAACGTGCAATAGGCTACCATAAAAGCCGTGAATTCGACACAGTTTGCAACTTTAAAGTGCTCCACAGACTATTAAAATAAAATAGTTTATTGTTGCACGTGGGCGCTTTACAAACTACAGTGACACCGCCAGTAATTGGAGCCATAGTATCATGATACTACCATAGTACCTGTAAACCGTGCAACCCAACTGGATTGTTTGTGATTTTGACATATTGGGCTCAATTTTATTGATTAACCGCATGGGAGGTAAAGCATTCTCCTACCGTGCACCCAAACACAAACATTAGGATTGCTGGTTTCTTGAACTGTTTTAAGAAGCTACTTTAAAACTGTTTTTTTAGGACTGTTTTGTAAGCGCTTTTGGTCTTAGAAAAGTGCATTATAAATACATTTTATTATCATTAATGTTATTAATGTCTAAAATGCATGGTGAGAAAGATTAAAGACCATCTGTGCATGGATAAAGACCAACAGAACGAGCCCATTCAGCCTCTTTACTTTCTCTTTAGTTTTTACTTTACTCCTTTACTTTCGTGGAGTAAGGAAACGGTGGTGGATGCACTCCACTGGAGAAATCCATTAGCCATATTTCGTTAGATTTGTTTCTAAATTCAGTTCTAGTTTCCAGCAAATGAATAAATGAACAATAATAATAATGAAGTGTGATCAAAAAAACTCAGTTATATCCAAACACACGTCGTTTTCCTATGCCCTATATGGTGAGTTCACAAAGTGGTGCAAATGGATTTGCTGTTTAAACAACATGGCGCAAAACGTGAAAATGATAGCTGCACCGGTCTGAAAATAGCAAAAAACAATCCTGTGCACCGCACCATATTGCGCCTGATTTATGATAGTGCCCACTGTGTGCATTTTAATAGATAGTTGAAAGAAAAGTTTTATAGCTGCTTTAATGTTCTCTGTTCACATGCCTTGTGTCTGCGCACTGTAAACTGTTCCAGGAGGTTGAATTGAAAAGGGTTTCATCAGCAGGCAGATTTTCTGTTTGTTGTTGTCAGCGTAACTGAGAAATAAGCTGTAAAGGCTTACAGCCGCTGCATCAGAAATTACATAGCAGGTACTGCATTTGGTTTAAAACCTTCCTTTAAAGCATTGACATAAAATAATAAAACTAAATTAATTGTTTAGTATAAAAAAAAATCCAACTACAATTCTGATATTATCACTGTCATGCGATCTACATTCAGTTTTTTCACATATTATTTAATATGGAAGGAGGCATAATTGGATGTTTTTGCTTTCACCAAGAGCTGCATGGTATAATGAATGATCCATGAGGTATTTTGAGCTCAATTTCTCGGACACATTCTGGGCACACCTGAGACTTATATTACATCTTATTAAAGGGCATAGTAGGAATGTTGCTGAAAGTAGGCCATGCTGGAACTTTTTGCTTACTATTTTTATGAATGCTATTGCCATAAAATAGCACACTCACACACTATATTGAATGGAAATACACCTATTTAGATGGAGGGAATGTTTGCTTTACAAGAAGCAGACGTTGAAACGCCATAATGGATTTTTCAGCTGAATCTCAGCAGACATCTTTTGTGAAATTTCACTTTAAACCAAAAACAATAACGAGTTGAAAAACATCATTTTTTTAAGTGTAACAAGCTGAAGTCATTTCTTTTAAGTTGATAAAATAGTTCCCCTTTTATAGTGTATTGTAAACTGGCCATAATGGGACCTCTGTAAATTATTAAATATCATAAGCTCCAGTTTTGTTTAGAAAATTTGGGTGGCACAGTGGCTTACAGCAAGAAGGTCACTAGTTCGGGTCCCGGCTGGGTCAGTAGGCATTTCTGTGTGGAGTTTGCATGTTCTCCCTGTGTTGACGTGGGTTTTCTCCGGGTGCTCCGGCTTCACCAAAGTCCAAACACATGCTCTATAGGGGAATTAATTAACTTAATTAGCCGTAGTGTATGTATTTATGGGTGTTTCCCATTATTGGGTTGCAGCAAAAAGGGGTTCCACTGTGTAAAACATATGCTGGAATAGTTGGTGGTTCATTCCGCTGAGGCGACCCCTGATGAATAAAGGGACTAAGCTGAAGGATTAATGAATGAAGGTTTAGAAAATGGGCAGTTTGCACAGCCCTGAATACTGCATAAGCAAAATGTGCTCACATTCAGCAAAGCTTGCATTATTGAACGAATATGAGCTTCATTACATTGCAGAACATGCAATATTTTGATTTTGCTTGCTTTCATGTATTCTCTTGACATTCTCTTGAAATTAATGAATTGCTTTCGGTGTGGAATTTCTGTTATAAAAAAAAATCTGAAACCCTAAAATGACCCCTTCAATTATGATTTTTCACAGACAAACGTAAATACATGTATAATTAAACATAAACAAATGATTTAATGATAATGTTAAAGGTGCATATTCTGTTTTTGCACTAATGTCATGTATTCATGCATGCTTTACTTTCTCTTATGCGTTTACTACTTCATTACTTTTTCCATGTTTAAAATGAAATGATGAATTCTAATATTTTATTTTATGAGTGGACATTGTTAAAAAAATCTTGCAAAAATTACATTTAGCGAAAATGTCTTGCTGCCTTAAAGGACACCTATGATGACAATCATCTTCTGTTTGGACAGAACTGTGTGCTGGTATGGTGAGTCCACAGTCATACTGGAGTGATAGAAACACCATTGATTGATTGACAGGCGCCATGTTTCTATAATAACATGTATGCACATGTACACAGACCTTTTTTTTGCAATAAAACTGGGATTAAAAGATCTGTTCCACCTGTCTGTGATTATTATAAGTTTAAAACCTTTTTAAAACTGTATTTTTGTAATAGATACCATAATTCTTAAATGCTATAATCACCACAGCCGCATGGTGTCAGTAAACGCTAATGTGTGTGATGATGGATGAATAGATGGATGGTTGGATTGATTAGTGGACGGATGGATGAATGGATGGATGGATGGATGGATGGATGGATGGATGGATGGATGGATGGATTAGTCGACAAACGGATGGGTTGGTGGATGAATAGATTAGTGGATGGATGGATGGATGGATGGATGGATGGATTAGTGGACGGAAGGATGGGTTGGTGGATGAATAGATTAGTGGATGGATGAATGGATGGATGGATGGATGGATTAGTGGACGGACGGATGGGTTGGTGGATGAATAGATTAGTGGATGGATGGATGGATGGATGGATGGATGGATGGGAATGTAAATAGATGGATGGATGTGTTTATTAATGGGTAGATGGATGGGTGGGTGAGTAGATGGATGGATGGAAAGGTTGGTGGATGGATGGATGGATGGATGGATGGATGGATGGATGGATGGATGGATGGATGGATGGATGGATGAATAGATTAGTGGACGGATGGATGGGTTGGTGGATGAATAGATTAGTGTATGGGTGGATGGATGGATGGATGGATTAGTGGACGGACAGATGGGTTGATGGATGAATAGATTACTGAATGGATGGATGGATGGATGGATGGATGGATTAGTGGACGGAAGGATGGGTTGGTGGATGAATAGATTAGTGGATGGATGAATGGATGGATGGATGGATGGATTAGTGGACGGACGGATGGGTTGGTGGATGAATAGATTAGTGGATGGATGGATGGACGGATGGATGGATGGGAATGTAAATGGATGGATGTGTTGATTAATGGGTAGATGGATGGGTGGGTGAGTAGATGGATGGATGGATGGATGGATGGATGGATGGATGGATGGATGGGTTGGTGGAGGGATGGATGAATAGATTAGTGGACGGATGGATGGGTAGGTGGATAAATACATTAGTGGACGGACGGATGGACAAACAGATGGACGGATGGGTTGGTGGATGAATGGATGAATAGATTAGTGGATGACAGATGAACAGATGGGTTGGTGGATGGACAGATGAACAGATGGACGGGTTTTTTGAGTTGAAACTTTACAGACACATTCTGACACCAAAGGCTTATCTTACATCCTGTAAAAGTTGTGAAGTAGGTGCTCTTTAAATTATTTAGTTAAATCATCTTAACTTTTCTGGTCATGTCAACTTATATCAATCAATGTGACTAAAAATAAAATAAAAAGTCAAACTTCTCATTACTTAAACAATTTAGTTGAAAGTTGATTAAATTATTAGAATGAGATAAAGCCAGATAAAATGTGTGTTGTCTTGACTTCATTACATTTTTACAGTGCATTACTGCACAACACTTTTTACTGAAATCCAAAAGCATGCAGAGCACACAGAGTCAGTTTAGCGCAATTTAACCTGCAGCACTCTCTTCTAAAGGTATTTTATCTGCAAAAGCCAGAGAAATGAAGTAAATAAATGAAACGGTAACCTGCGAGCAAAGCGCACACACTGAGTTTGTTGACAACAGACAGCAGCGGCATCATTACACAGCACAATGAAATGAAACGTGCATGGAAGGAAATGACAGTTAGATGACATTTCCCGTGAGTCTCCACATGGCCGTTAATCCAGCTGCCCCTGTGTCAGTGTCTGCGTGTCACACTGCTCTCTGTGTGATTCATCAGACCTCATCATTTCCTCTAATATCGCACAACACCATCACAGTGTCAAACACACAGATGTACAGTATAGCTGACACAATGTTACTCGGCACTGCCTGTGTGTATATTAAAAGCATGCAAAATATGTACAAGCTTTGTTGCACCAGGTCAAAATTGCATTGTTGACAAGTGATGAATGGATGGATGGACGAATTGGTGGAATGAAATAAAATGGATTTTAAATAAATGAATAAATTTATTTTGGATGGATGGGTTGATGGATGGATGGACGAAACGAATGGATGGACGAGATGAACGGGGTGGACTGATTGATGGACAGGTTGGTGGATGGATGGATAAATTGGTGGATGGAATGATGGATGGATAAGTTGGAGGAACAGTGGATGGATGGACAGATGGATTGACGGATGGATTGACGGATAGATGGATGGACAGATGGATGGATGGATGGATGGATGGATGGATGGATGGATGGATGGATGGATGGATGGATGGATGGATGGATGGATGGATGGATGAGTTGATGCATGGACAGGATGAACGGGGTAGACAGATGGATGGATAGATGGACCGACGGACAGGTTGAAGGATCAGTGGATGGATGGATGGATGGATGGACAGACGGATGGATGGATGGATGGATGGATGGATGGATGGATGGATGGATGGATGGATGGATGGACGCATGGAATGGTGGATGGAAGAATGGATGAATGGATGGGCTGGTGGATTGATGAAATAATAGATTAGTGGATGGATGGATGGATGGATGGATGGATGGATGGATGGATGGATGGGTTAGTGGATGGAGGGACTGGATGCATGGATGGATGGATGGATTGATTTTTGGATGGAATGATGGATGGGTTGGAGGGTCAGTGGATGAATAGAGGGTTGGATAGACAGACGGATAGATGAATGGATTGACCGATGGAATGATGGATGAATGGATGAATGATTGGAATCATGGATGGATGGATGGATGGGTTGGTGGGTGGATGGATGGTGATGAATGAATGAATGGATTGGTGGATGGAAGGATTGTTTGGTGGATGGAATGATGGATGGATTGATGGATGGATGGATGGATTTATGATGGGATGGATAGATGGATGGGTTGGTGCACTGGTGGATGAATAGATGGATTGACAGATATGGAATGGATGGATTTATGAATAGATGGATGGATGGGTGGGTTGGTGGATGGATGGATGGATGGATAGATAATTGGAAGGATGGATCTATGGAATGGATGGATTTATGAATAGATGGATGGATGGGTGGGTTGCTGAATGGATGGATGGATGGATGGATGGATGGATGGATGGATTGGTGCATTGGTGGATGAATGGATGAATTGACAGATATGGAACGATGGACGGATTTATGGATGAATGGGTGGGTCAGTGGGTTGGTGGATGGATGGATGAATGGATGGATTGACAGATATGGAATAATGTATAGATGTATGGATGGATGGATGAATGATTAGAATAATGGATGGATGGCTTTGAAAAGGAATTCCAATTTTACAAGATGGCTAAACAATTGTTGTATTAAATGATGTACATCTTGTCAATAAGATGGAGGACTGGAATATAGCCCGAGTCAAGAACCCTGTCAAAACACATTAATACATACTCAATATAATTTCACATATTATTTGCCAATTTAATGAGTGCACTGTTGTGTGTGCTTGACATCAGCTGCGTTACATGAAGTGATGTGGAAAAACTGCAGCTTGTTTCCAATTATTTTTGTTCAAAAGTGACTCATACTCAGGGAAATAAGGTATATCTGTCACGAGTGCAGACAGGAAGCTGTCACATGGGGAAGTTCTCAGAAGCTCTATAATTGGCGTCCCAGATGGCAGAGCTTCAGTGTGTTTAGGGATTTCCTCAACGAAACAAAACAACAGGTACAAAAGTTCACAAGTTCACTGACCATCAACACCGAAGCACCACGAGAATGTTCCTGGGTAAGAGCCTTAAACTCAAAAGGTTCTTGAGCCCTGGGCTCCCTCCCGTTTGCAGTGCGAGAGAGGAGCTTTGAGCTCAGGTAGATCTCGACTACTCCCCCTTTTTGATAAGAGCTGATGACTCAAATGATTGCTATGAAGAGATATGCTGCTGGATGAGAGTTTGACTGTAGTGCTAAATTTAGATTGATCAATTCACTTGTAGTGCATGTTTTTTGGAATGTGGGAGGAAACCGGAGCACCCGGGGGAAACCCACGGGAGAACATGCAAACTTCGCACAGAAACAACCGCCGGCCTGTTAAAGGACTAGAACCGGTGACGTTCTTGCTGTGAGGCAACAGTGCTAACCACTGGGCCACCGTGCCGCCCTATGAAGGGAAAGGTGGAGGAGCAGGGGTGGAAGGGGGGATTCTTCAAAATTGAAGAGGACTGTAGTGAAAAAACCCTGGCTCTTTATAGTGGGTTAGGAATCGTCTGATTGGTGGATCATACATAGTTAATGCAGAACCAGCTGTGTTCAATCGTAATCAAGTGATCCTCTCGAAATTAGTTTATAAATAAACTTCACGTATACAAATAAAGAAAAAATACAGAAAATAAAAATTAAAAATTAAAAATTTAATAAGTGAATTAAATAAAAAATATATAAAAATAAAAATCCAAACATGCACCATATAGTGTAAATAATGTACATCAAGTTTTACTTGATCAAACTCAAAACATTGAAAAGAAAGAGTGAAATTGTCCATGAATTATAAGCACTCTACTTTCAACACTTAAATAGATAAGCAAGGAAGAGGCCACAGATTTTCTCAAAATTTTTAGAAGCATCTGCCTTGCAAAATTAATTATTTCAAGCTTAAGAGCAGCAAGCGTTTCAGTCAGCCATAGGTGGACTTCCAATCCATCAAGATCACCCTTTTAGCCACCACCATTCCAAGCATAATGGACATTTGCTAATTATGCAACCATGCTAACACAGGGTCAGAGCATCCAAACAGGGCTAATTCAATATCTGGACTAATGTTTTCTCCCAAAACATTTGAACAAAACTGAAAAATATTTTGCCAAAACTCAGAGATCTCAGGACAAAACCAAAAAGTGTAACGATTTATCGTTGTACGATTTATTGCGATGCAAAAATGCCACAATATGCATCGTGGCGTTAAGACGATTTGATTAAGATATGACGTCCGTTTTCTCTTATTAGTTGAGCTGTTTGCACGTGAGCTACGTTCCACCTGCTGTCGCACGTGAGTTCAGATTGCAGCAGCAGTAATGTTAGCAGACAAGATGAGTGGAGCTGAAATAGAAGATGACCCATCCTCTCAAAATCAGACGTCTGGCAACATTTCGGTTGTACAGTCATTGCTTAAGACTCGTCCGCTTTTTGACACGCATACTGGGTCAAACATAGCCTAAGTTTTAAAGTCTTCACAGTGATTTACATACTTTGCACAGCGACATGGATACCTCCTAATGGTGTTGAAAGAGTCACATACTGTATTTATAAGGTACAATTCACCCTAAAATATCATTCTGTCTTCATATAATGATGTAATGGCGGCCGCAAAATCACACATGACGTGAGCTGACCGTGAGCTGTTACTACACAGGGCGGACTATGATAGACGCGCGCGCGTGCAGGTTGTGACTAACAGGTAATAAAGTAGTAAACAACATCCAGTTTGTGGAACAGAGTGATCGTTCAGGAGCCGCGTGGGAAGTATGGACAGCAGTGGAAATGAAACCGAAAGCGTGCACATTATTTAAATAATCATATCGCATTTTAGAGTTATGATTACGACGAGCATGAACTCTTTTGAGTACAGAGGTACACAAAAATGCACGTCAACATGATACACTTGATGCACGTCAACATGATACACTTGATAGCGCCGACATCAGCGACGCCGAAGAAATAGTAAACCTGCCTAAACTGCTGAAAAGAGCCACGACTGTCCTGTGTAATGAAAAGACGGCCACCCTGTCACTCATCATGCCCAACATGAAGACAGCCATCCATAAAAACCTCTCAGACAGACACACATCAGATCAGGATTATTTTATAGAACTGCGGATTACCTGGAAATGTAGATTGCACACACAAAAAAACGCAAGTGACCAAGCAAAGCCTTAAGCTCTTACTGTTAAATTCAATTGAATTGAATCATTTCAATAATATTTTATAAGAAGTTTTTAAATTGTTTTATTTTCCAGAGACAGTCCTGTTTGATTTATTTTCTTAAAGAAGGTTCAGTTTAACAAGTTGAAACAAAAGAAATGTATAAAAAACAGTTTACTTGGTAATTAAATATTTTTTAATAAAATTTGCATTTCAGTTTAATTTTCAATTTTTATTCCAAATATCGTGATACATATCGAATCGTGAACATTATATCGTGATACACATTGTATCATGAGCTGAGTGTATCGTTACACCCCTAATGAGCATACGTTCCCTCTGAGATCCTGCATCTGTCATAACAGGGAAACTGAAGGGAAAATCAAAACAAACAAGACTTACTCCAGAAGAAAAAATATTTTGGGAAATACTGTGAAAAATTTCTCACACTGTAGAATTTTTTTTCAAGAAGCTTCTTAACAATGAAACTCATTTTTGGGTCGCTTTGAAAAACCTTATCCAAAAGCACACACGCTGATCCTGCACATGGGGGAGAAATAGAAAGAGTCGTCTGGAAAACCCACCAACAAACAGACATGCAGAGCCAACGGTAGAAGAGACATGAAGAGAGGCATAAAGCAAGAGAAGTGAGGAAATGAGTGGAAAAGGTGATTCAAAGGCAGATAAAAGCATCTGTGATCAACGCACACCTTCTCTTTCATGTGAATGGAGAGCAGAGGAATAAATGATAGCAGGTGCCACATCTGACTCTGGTCTAACTCTGGGCTCCAGTCAATGTGGAATAGTGCTGCTAGATATCTCAGACTTCCATGAATGGTATTTTAAATGACAAACATTGGTGTGGGAAGTTTCAGCGCAAAATAATACACATCATTTTTTACGTAAGCTCTTTGAAACTTCCCATGTTAGGCTTTGATTTGAAATGTTGCCATTTCGGGCGCTTTAAATTCAAACGAGATTGTGCTCTTTTCAAAAGGAGGCGGAGCTACAAATGTCTGTGCATCAGCATAGTGGCAGATCCAAAACAGGACTAAATATATCGCTGTGAAAAACTGAAAATATCAAAGAAGAGTGTCAGGATGTGTCAGTCTGGAGACTCCAGTGTTCATTTCTGCTTCATCTAAAACTCATTCATTCATTTTCTTGTCGGCTTAGTCCCTTTATTAATCCGGGGTCGCCACAGCAGAATGAACCGCCAACTTATCCAGCATGTGTTTTTAAGCAGCAGATGCCCTTCCAGCCGCAACCCATCTTTAGGAAACATCCATACACACACACTCTCATTCACACACACACACACTCATACACTACAGATATTTAGCCTACCCAATTAACCTGTACCGCATGTCTTTGGACTGTGGGGGAAACCGGAGCACCCGGAGGAAACCCACGTGAATGCAGGGAGAACATGCAAACTCCACACAGAAGCATCAACTGAGCCAAGGTTTGAACCAGCGACCTTCTTGCTGTGAGGCGACAGCACTACCTACTGCGCCACTGCTTCGCCCTCATCTAAAACTCCACATTTATAATCCTCTTAGTCTATGCTGACATTCTCTCCAGCAGCTCAAACACTCTAATGTCAGATGGCTGCTTCTCACTCAGGGCTGTTTATGCTAATGAGGGAGAGATGGTCACTGGTGGGCGGGGCTTTCCCCCTTCTTAAGACACATACAAAGGAAGAATGTCAATCAAAGTGTTTCTGCAGGCTGTTTTATCAAGTGTGATTTTA
>NC_133180.1:76060000-76070000 GCF_049306965.1 Danio rerio | reverse complement strand
GATCTAGTGGTTGTCTACGGTCATCTTTATAGTGCACATTCGTGATTTCAGGAGGTGTGGTGATGGACGGAAGGGGAGGGACTGTGTTTTCAAAAATGTTATGCTATACGGTTCGCATTTAGGCAGATCACCTACTGCACTTTTGAACCTGTTAGCCAGCACTCAATTTTGGGGATTTACACCAACCTAACTTTAAATAGTAACAGTTTCTGACTCCAGTAAGCTACAAACACAAATGATGTATCATTGGAGAGACGACACTTTACTGTGGGGAAAGGAGAAGTTACATCTTAAAAAATATAAAAAGTTATACATTATGAAGTTGTGAGATTTTTTTTTGTGTTCAATATTTGTTTTCCATATAGAAACAAAGGAAAACATTAAAGTAATGTCCTAGAGAAGATATGACTTGAAAGCCAAGTATTTCAAGAGTTTATATTTCAAATTTGATGAAGATAGCATGCAAAATGAGATTACTGTAAAAAGTTTTCTGAGGCTTTGTTGATGTCCTTCTCTCCCTCACCGTCAGAGGCACTTTTTAAAAAATGAAATCTCAAGCTAAAACATTTACAGTTGCTGAATGATTTGGTCTACATTCAAAGTTTCTATATCTTTGAAAAGAAGACACTCTGGGCTTTTTTATCCATCATCTAATGTTTATAATGCTTAAAATGAAAAAAGTTATAGATGCTTAAGTGATGTAAAAAAAATTGCACTGCACTAAACATTTTACATCATACAAGTATGTGAAATTTACGGAGATCCGGAAGGGACGTGATGGTGGGAGAAAAAAAATTTGGGTGGGAGAGAAAAAAAATTTGTGACAGAAAAACATATTTCCAAGGTTTTTGTAAATGGCGTGTACAGAAGCTGATCTGGGATCAGATTATAGTATGGAGCACGCCTGTCAGTGCTTATACTTCACTGGTTCAGAGGTTGCATATTAAGGCGACGATCGATGCACAGCTTTGAGGTAAAGAAAGTGAAACAGAATGGTAAAATACGGGAGAAAAAACGGGAGGGTTTACATGAATGAAGTGATCAGGAAGTGTTTGTGGAGAAACAGTTTTGCGAGCGAACGCAAAAAAAAAAACTTTAAAATATGTTTTCCTAGCACTCAGTTTTTTTTTTTTCTTCCACCAATTTTTTTTTCCTCTACATATTTTTTCCCCACCATCACATCCCTTCCGGGTCTCTGTAGATATTTGTACTGGTGCAACACAAAAAAGTACTAGGTCAAAAGCCACACATCTCCAATATTACGCAAAATTAAATTTCTAGAATTATTTTTCTGAGACAATGGCTGTGTCCGAAACCGCCTACTACTCAATAGGTACTGCTTTTGAATTTGAACGTACTACTCGGCCGTTAGAAAAGTATGTTCTATAGAGTACAAATGTGAAAAGTATTAATGGAATTTGGACGTACTACATCCGCCATTTTGTCATGGTCATGTGACCTACCTGCGTCAGTTGCGTCGCCTCACTTCCATTCATGAATTCTCTCATAGACCATTATGGGATAGCGCAGAATGCATGGGATGCGCACTCCAGAATGTCGCCGGAAGTAGTAAGTCATCCGCGTACTTCTCGCCTACTGATTTTTGAATTCTATGAATTCGGACATACTACTCGGCTCGCATACTGGTTTTAGCGTACTATATAGTATGGAAGTATGCGGTTTCGGATGCAGCCATAAGCCCCTTTCACACATACAGACCTTTCCAGAAAATTACCGGCAATTTTCCGGAAAGGTTGTATGTGTGAACAGGTCCTTTTTAAAAATACCGGTAAATTCGTTCTGGCTATTTTCCGGAAAGAGAAGTTGTAACATTACCGGCAATTTGCCGGAATGCTGCGCTGTGTGAATGCAGATGGAAGATTCCCGTAATAAGCGCGTGCACGTCTAGAACGTGCTGACGTGAGACGTCCGCTTTAGCCAATCACAACAGTCAGACGCATTTACGTCCGCGCGGTTTGTGAGAATAAAAACCTTTGAATATTTTTCCAGACACATTTAGCTGCTAGAAGTTAGTCAGATCACGTTTATATGTTCTTCTTAATGCCAACTGTGTAAATAATCATCGATGAGATGCTTATGATAAGCCGTTGTTTGTTTACCTTCAAGCTTTGCGTGCGCCTGTGAAACAGCCTGTGAGCGCCAGCACACGCACATATTATGAACATCTCGACATGCGAAAGTGATCCTGCGAAAGTTGTTCACAATATTGATCATCCACAGAGTTTGTAATTTAGTCAAATGTTTACAAACACAAGCGCAGCCGTTTAAAGCTCATTTGTGGTGAATGATGTCAGAATTTACCGGTATTTTGGAATGGATGTGTGAATGCTCTTTTCCGGAAAATTTCCGTAACGTCCTCGCCTGTGTGAACAGCGCTTTTTTGAATATACCGGTAAAGTCGTTCCGGAAATTTTCCAGATATTTACCGGTATCACTGTGTGAAAGGGGCTATAGTCTTGTGATTTTTCTCCCTCTCCTTGTTTGTGGAGAAGCAGTCTGATGACCACACGTACTGAAGGTTTCACACACCACTAATTTACAACATCAAAAGTCGACAGAGCAGAGATCGACATCAAATAATGCAATCTACAGCCGGAAAAAACCCAAAACACATGTAAATCACTTAAAACAGAACTTTTTCGAAGGTTAAAAGTTGTTGGATGAAAGATCAAAGTTCTCATAATGCAATTCAAAAGCATAAATAAATCAATAAACAATGAAAAAATGGATCAACTGTTAATTTATGGAGGTTTTCTCCAGTGAGGAACAGAGATGGACGTGTTTTCTGGTTTATTGAAGAGCAGACCCTCCGCCACATGATGATCATCAACAGAGGCTTAGATGTGCTTTCTGGAAGACCAGCCAAAAGCAGCTTGCATTACTTTGAGTTGGCAGGAATTGTGGACTGACGCAGATTATTAAAGCACACATCTTAATTAGGCTCAAAACACTGACTTCATGCTTTGATTCAAACTCTGCTATATTTGGAAACCATCTTGATATTTTAAGTAGGATGTTTTCGGCAGTATTTAGAAGGGTTTAATTGATAATTGAATTGATAAGACTTTAATGGATCTTCAGCATCTTGATCACTATAAAAAAAATATGGGTAGGTGATATGCTAAATATAATAATAATAATAATAATAATAATAATAATAATAATAATAATAAATAGCAACAATAATAATAATAATAATAATAATTAATAATAATAATAATAATAATAATAAATATCAATAATAATAATAATAATAATAATAATAATAATAATAATAATAATAATAAATATCAATAATAATAATAATCATAATAATAATTAATAATTAATAATAATATTAATAAATATCAATAATAATAATAATAAATAGTAACAACAACAACAACAACAACAACAATAATAATAATAATAACAACAACAATAAAAACAACTACAATAATAACTAGACAGTAAAGTTCGTCGAGACAAACTTTGAGGCTGGCTTGACAAAGCCTGTTGGTAATAGTTTATTTAGTTTAAAAACAGTTTGAAAAAGTATAAGTAGCATGTTATTAGCATGATTCTAGCATAGATTAGCATGTTATTAGCATGAATTAGTATCTTATTAGTACGATTCTAGCATGGATTAGCATGTTATTAGCATGAATTAGCATGATTCTAGCACGATTTAGCATGTTACTAGCATAATTCTAGCATGAATTAGTGTGTTATTAGCATGATTCTAGTAAAATTAGCATGTTACTACCATGATTCTAGCATGAATTAGCATGTTATTAGCATGATTCTAGCATGAATTAGCATGTTATTAGCAAGATTCTAGTATGAACTAGCATGTCACTAGCATGATTCTAGTATGAATTAGCATGTCACTAGCATGAGTCTAGTATGAATTAGCATGTTACTAGCATGATTCTAGTATAAATTAGCATGTTATTAGCATGATTCTAGCATGAATTAGCATGTTATTAGCATGATTCTAGTATGAATTAGCATGTCACTAGCATGAGTCTAGTATGAATTAGCATGTTACTAGCATGATTCTAGTCTAAATTAGCATGTTATTAGTATGATTCTAGCATGAATAAGCATGTTACTAGCATGATTCTAGCATGAATTAGCATGTTATTAGCATGATTCTAGTATGAATTAGCATGATTCTAGTGTGAATTAGCATGTTATTAGCATGATTCTAGTATGAGTTAGCATGTTATTAGCATGATTCTAGCATGAGTTAGCATGTTACTAGCATGATTCTAGCATAAATTAGCATGTTACTAGCATGATTCTAGGATGAACTAGCATGTTACTAGCATGATTCCAGTATGAATTAGCATGTTATTAGCATGATTCTAGCATGAATTAGCATGATACTAGCATGATTCCAGTATGAATTAGCATGTTACTAGCATGAGTCTAGTATGAATTAGCATGTCATTAGGTTGATTCTAGTATGAATTAGCATGTTATTAGCATGATTCTAGCATGAATTAGCATGTTACTAGCATGATTCCAGTATTAATTAGCATGTTATTAGCATGATTCTAGCATGAATTAGCATGTTACTAGCATGATTCCAGTATGAATTAGCATGTTACTAGCACGGTTTTAGCATGAATTAGCATGATTCTAGCATGAAGTTAGCATGTTGTTAGCATGATTCTAGCATGAATTAGCATGTTGTTAGCATGATTCTAGCACGAATTAGCATGTGCTAAGGTGTTGCTAGGTGGTTGCTAAGGTGTTGATAGATTGTTGCTAGGGTGTCCTACGTGGTTGATAGGTGGTTGCTAAGGTGTTGCTAGGCGGTTGCTAGGGTGTTTTGAGTGGTTGCTAGGTGGTTGCTAAGGTGTTGCTAGGTGGTTGCTAAGGTGTCCTAAGTGGTTGCTAGATGGTTGCTAGGGTATTCTGAGTGGTTGCTAAGGCGTTGCTAGGTGGTTGCTAGGGTGTTCTGAGTGGTTGCTAGGTGGTTGCTAAGGTATTGCTAGGTGGTTGCTAGGGTGTCCTGAGTGGTTGCTAGGTGGTTGCCAAGGCGTTGCTAGGCAGTTGCTAGGGTGTTCTGAGTGGTTGCTAGGTGGTTGCTAAGGTGTTGCTAGGCGGTTGCTAAGGTGTCCCAAGTGGTTGCTAGGTGGTTGCTAAGGTGTTGCTAGGTGGTTGCTAAGGTATTCTGAGTGGTTGCTAAGGCGTTGCTAGGCGGTTGCTAGGGTGTCCTGAGTGGTCGCTAGGCCCTTACTAAGGCATTACTAGGCCGTTGCTAGGTGGTTGCTAGGCGGTTGCTAGGGTAATTTGGGTGGTTGCTAGGCAGTTGCTAGGGTACCCTGGTTGGTTACTAGGCAAGCCTCACATACATGCTTGATAAAACATTTATACTTAGTAAGCATTTCTAGCAAGTTACAGTACTTGGCTAGTCAATATTAGCATGTAGCTAATCACTGCTAGCATGTGTAGCATTTAGGAAGTTCCGTTTGCTAGCATGAGTCAAACGAGCCAATCTCCAAGTCTCTACGATGTTCTGATGCTGAGATATAGCTGTTGATGAATGGTTGCTAGGGTACTCTGTTTTGTTGCTATGGGCGAGGTTACAGAGTGCACTTGAATGTGGTTGGCTGTCTAAGTAAAATGAACCAACCCCCATGTCTGTATGACACTGCTATGCAAAAATATGCATCTTGGCCTATTTTAATGGAAGTCTATGGAATCAATTTGGGGGCGTGGCTTGTGAGCTTCATTATCATATTGAGATGCTCATTGGTTGTCTGAGTCAGATGAGCCATCCCCCAAGTCAATAGGACACTGCTAAGCAAAGATATGCATGTAGGCCAGTTATTAACATTAGTCTAGTATGAATTAGCATGTTACTAGCATGATTCTTGTACAAATTAGCATTACATTAGCATGTTTCCAGTATGAGTTAGCATGTCATTAGCATGATTAGCATATGAGTAGCATGTTGCTAGCATGATTGGCATGTCATTAGCATGTTAGAATTATAAGCATTCGATAGCACACCTAATTACATTCTATAGGACAGTTGCTAGGGTGCAGTATGTGGTAGTTAGGGGTGTGGCTAGAAAGTTAAAAGGCCATCAGTGATTGGCTGCTAGCTAGACTGAGTTAAATGAGCTCAGCCATTAGTCTCTATGACAGTCTGATGGAGAGTTATGAGCTCACAAAGTTTGATCCCATGTTAAGTCAATGAGAGTTTTTTGTAATGGAAGTCTACGGGACAGTTGCTAGGGTGCAGTATGTGGTAGTTAGGGGTGTGGCTAGAAAGTTAAAAGCTCATCAGTTATTGGCAGTTTGGTAGTCTGAGTTAAATGAGCTCAGCCATTAGTCTCTATGACAGTCTGATGTAGAGTTATGAGCTCACAAAGTTTGATCCCATGTTAAGTCAATGAGAGTCTTTTGAATGGAAGTCTACGGGACAGTTGCTAGGGTGCAGTATGTGGTAGTTAGGGGAGTGGCTAGAAAGTTAAAAGCTCATCAGTTATTGGCAGTTTGGTAGTCGGAGTTAAATGAGCTCAGCCATTAGTCTGTAAGACAGTCTGATGCAGAGTTATGAGCTCATAAAGTTTGATCCCATGTTAAGTCAATGAGAGTCTTTTGAATAGAAGTCTATGGGACAGTTACTAGGGTCCAAAAGTGGTTGCTAGGGCGTGGCTAGAAAGTTTAAAGGTGATCAGTCATTGGCAGTTTGATAGTCTGAGTTAAATGAGCCCAGTTAGAAGTCTGTGCGACAGTCTGACGCAGAGTTATGAGCTCACAAAGTTTGATCCAATGTTAAGCCTATGGGATTTTTCCGACAGTCCCGGGACGTTTTTCGGAAAACCGAAAGTCGGATCAGTTTGAGGAGATATAGCAACACGAGTGAGAATAGTTTGGAGGTCTGGAGCAAGTTTGGTGGTAATAGCTCAAAAGCTCTAGGAGGAGATAGAGTTAGAAATTTAGTCTCAGAAGATTAATAAAAAAAAAAATAAAAAAAATAACTAGACAGTAAAGTTCGTCGAGACAAACTTTGAGGCTGGCTTGACAAAGCCTGTTGGTAATAGTTTATTTAGTTTAAAAACAGTTTGAAAAAGTATAAGTAGCATGTTATTAGCATGATTCTAGCATAGATTAGCATGTTATTAGCATGAATTAGTATCTTATTAGTACGATTCTAGCATGGATTAGCATGTTATTAGCATGAATTAGCATGATTCTAGCACGATTTAGCATGTTACTAGCATAATTCTAGCATGAATTAGTGTGTTATTAGCATGATTCTAGTAAAATTAGCATGTTACTACCATGATTCTAGCATGAATTAGCATGTTATTAGCATGATTCTAGCATGAATTAGCATGTTATTAGCAAGATTCTAGTATGAACTAGCATGTCACTAGCATGATTCTAGTATGAATTAGCATGTCACTAGCATGAGTCTAGTATGAATTAGCATGTTACTAGCATGATTCTAGTATAAATTAACATGTTATTAGCATGATTCTAGCATGAATTAGCATGTTATTAGCATGATTCTAGTATGAATTAGCATGTCACTAGCATGAGTCTAGTATGAATTAGCATGTTACTAGCATGATTCTTGTCTAAATTAGCATGTTATTAGCATGATTCTAGCATGAATAAGCATGTTACTAGCATGATTCTAGCATGAATTAGCATGTTATTAGCATGATTCTAGTATGAATTAGCATGATTCTAGTGTGAATTAGCATGTTATTAGCATGATTCTAGTATGAGTTAGCATGTTATTAGCATGATTCTAGCATGAGTTAGCATGTTACTAGCATGATTCTAGCATAAATTAGCATGTTACTAGCATGATTCTAGGATGAACTAGCATGTTACTAGCATGATTCCAGTATGAATTAGCATGTTATTAGCATGATTCTAGCATGAATTAGCATGATACTAGCATGATTCCAGTATGAATTAGCATGTTACTAGCATGAGTCTAGTATGAATTAGCATGTCATTAGGTTGATTCTAGTATGAATTAGCATGTTATTAGCATGATTCTAGCATGAATTAGCATGTTACTAGCATGATTCCAGTATTAATTAGCATGCTACTAGCATGATTCTAGCATGAATTAGCATGTTACTAGCATGATTCTAGCATGAATTAGCATGTTACTAGTATGATTCTAGCATGAATTAGCATGTTACTAGCATGATTCTAGTATGAATTAGCCTGTTACTAGCATGATTCTAGTATGAATTAGCAGGTTATTAGCATGATTCTAGCATGAATTAGCATGATTCTAGTATGAATTAGCATGTTACTAGAATGATTCTAGCATGAATTAGCATGTTACTCGCATGATTCTAGCATGAATTAGCATGTTATTAGCATGATTATAGTATGAATTAGCATGTTACTAGCATGAATCTAGCGTGAATTAGCCTGTTATTAGCATGATTCTAGCCTGCATTAGCATGTTACTAGCATGATTCTAGTATGAATTAGCATGTTATTAGCATGATTCTAGTATGAATTAGCATGTTATTAGCATGATTGTAGTATGAATTAGCATGTCACATAGCATGCTTAGGTGGTTGCTAGGGTATTCTGAGTGGTTGCAAAGTCGTTGCTAGGCAGTTGCTAGGGTGTCCTGAGTGGTTGCTAGGTGGCTGCTAAGATGTTGCTAGGGTGTTGCTAGGTGGTTGCTATGGTGTTCTGAGTGGTTGCTAGGTTGTTGCTAGGCAGTTGCTAGGGTGCTCTGATTGGTTGCTAGGTGGTTGCTAAGGTCTTGCTAGGTGGTTGCTAGGGTGTTCTGAGTGGTTGCTAAGTTGTTGCTAGGCAGTTGCTAGGGTGTTCTAAGTGGTTGCTAGGTTGTTGCTAAGGTGTTGCTAGGTGGTTGCTAGGGTGTTCTGAGTGGTTGCTAGGTGGTTGCTAAGGTGTTGCTAGGTGGTTGCTAAGGAGTCCTAAGTGGTTGCTAGGTGGTTGCTAAGGTGTTGCTAGGTGGTTGCTAGGGTGTTCTAAGTGGTTGCTAAGGCGTTGCTAGGCGGTTGCTAGGGTGTCCTGAGTGGTTGCTAGGTGGTTGCTAAGGTGTTGCTAGGTGGTTGCTAGGGTGTCCTGAGTGGTTGCTAGGTGGTTGCTAAGGCGTTGCTAGGCGGTTGCTAGGGTGTTCTGACTGGTTGCTAGGTGGTTGCTAAGGTGTTGCTAGGCGGTTGATAAGGTGTCCCAAGTGGTTGCTAGGTGGTTGCTAAGGTGTTGCTATGTGGTTGCTAGGGTATTCTGAGTGGTTGCTAAGGCGTTGCTAGGCGGTTGCTAGGGTGTCCTGAGTGGTCGCTAGGCCCTCACTAAGGCATTACTAGGCCGTTGCTAGGTGGTTGCTAGGCGGTTGCTAGGGTAATTTGGGTGGTTGCTAGGCAGTTGCTAGGGTACCCTGGTTGGTTACTAGGCAAGCCTTACATACATGCTTGATAAAACATTTATACTTAGTAAGCATTTCTAGCAAGTTACAGTACTTGGCTAGTCAATATTAGCATGTAGCTAATCACTGCTAGCATGTGTAGCATTTAGGAAGTTCCGTTTGCTATCATGAGTCAAACGAGCCAATCTCCAAGTCTCTACGATGTTCTGATGCTGAGATATAGCTGTTGATGAATGGTTGCTAGGGTACTCTGTTTTGTTGCTATGGGCGAGGTTACAGAGTGCACTTGAATGTGGTTGGCTGTCTAAGTCAAATGAACCAACCCCCATGTCTCTATGACACTGCTATGCAAAGATATGCATCTTGGCCTATTTTAATGGAAGTCTATGGAATCAATTTGGGGGCGTGGCTTGTGAGCTTCATTATCATATTGAGATGCTCATTGGTTGTCTGAGTCAGATGAGCCATCCCCCAAGTCAATAGGACACTGCTAAGCAAAGATATGCATGTAGGCCAGTTATTAACATGAGTCTAGTATGAATTAGCATGTTACTAGCATGATTCTTGTACAAATTAGCATGTCATTAGCATGTTTCCAGT
>NC_133180.1:76027500-76057500 GCF_049306965.1 Danio rerio | reverse complement strand
CAGCCATTAGTCTGTAGGACAGTTTGATGCAGAGTTATAAGCTCACAAAGTTTGATCCAATGTAAAGTCAATGAGAGTCTTTTGCAATGGAAGTCTATGGGACGGTTTCTAGGGTCCAAAAGTGGTTGCTAGGGCGTGGCCAGAAAGTTTAAAGGTGATCAGTCATTGGCAGATTGATAGTCTGAGTTAAATGAGCCCAGTTAGAAGTCTGTGTGACATTCTGACGCGGAGTTATGAGGTCGCAAAGTTTGATCCAATGTTATGTCTATGGGATTTTTCCGACGGTCCCGGGACGTTTTTCGGAAATCCGAAAGTCGGATCAGTCGGAAAGGATATAGCAACTCGAGTCAGAATAGTTCGGAGGTCTGACCCGAGTTTGATGGTCATAGCTTGAAAGGCCTAGGACGAGATAGAGTTTAATTTTTAGTCTCAGAAGAAGAAAATATAATAAAGTTTGAGAACAAACTTTGAGGCTGGCTTGTGAAAGCCTGACGGTAATAGTTAATTTAGTTTAAACAGTTTTTAAAAGTATGAAAAGATTGATAGATAGATAGATAGATAGATAGATAGATAGATAGATAGATAGATAGATAGATAGATAGATAGATAGATAGATAGATAGATAGATAGATAGATAGATAGATAGATTAGCATGGTATTAGCATGATTCTAACGTGAATTAGCATGTTGTTAGCATGATTCTAGCGTGAATTACCAAGTTGTTAGCATGATTTTAGCATGAATTAGCATGTTGTTAGCATGATTCTAGCATAAATTAGCATGTTGCTAGCACAATTATAGCATGAATTAGCATGTTACTAGCATGATTTTAGCATAAATTAGAATATTGTTAGCATGATTTTAGCATGAATTAGCATGTTGTTAGCATGATTCTAGCATGAATTGGCATGTTACTAGCATGATTCTAGCATGAATTAGCATGTTACTAGCACGTTTCTAGCATGAATTAGCATGTTGTTAGCACGATTCTAGCATGAATTAGCATGTTGTTAGCACGATTCTAGCATGAATTACCATGTTACTAGCACGATTCTAGCATGAATTAGCATGTTACTAGCATGATTCTAGCATGAATTAGCATGTTGTTAGCACGATTATAGCATGAATTAGTATGTTACTAGCATGATTCTAGCATGAATTAGCATGTTACTAGCACGATTCTAGCATGAATTAGCATGTTGTTAGCACGATTCTAGCATGAATTAGCATGTTACTAGCATGATTCTAGCATGAATTAGCATGTTACTAGCATAATTTTAGCATTAATTAGCATGATTCTAGCATGAATTAGCATGTTGTTAGCATGATTTTAGCATGATTTAGCATGTTACTAGCATGATTCTAGCATGAATTAGCATGTTACTAGCATGATTCTAGCATGAATTAGCATGTAACTAGCATGATTCTAGCATAAATTAGCATGTTGTTAGCACGATTCTAGCATGAATTAGCATGTTACTAGCATGATTCTAGCATGAATTAGCATGTTACTAACACGATTCTAGCATGAATTAGCATGTTGTTAGCATGATTCTAGCATGAATTAGCATGTTACTAGCATGATTTTAGCATGAATTAGCATGTTGTTAGCATGATTCTAGCATGAATTAACATGTTACTAGCATGATTCTAGCATGAATTAGCATGTTGTTAGCATGATTCTAGCATGAATTAGCATGTTGTTAGCATGATTCTAGCATGAATTAGCATGTTACTAGCATGATTCTACCATGAATTAGCATGTAACTAGCATGATTCTAGCATGAATTAGCATGTTCTTAGCATGATAGATAGATAGATAGATAGATAGATAGATAGATAGATAGATAGATAGATAGATAGATAGATAGATAGATAGATAGATGGATAGATAGATAGATAGATAGATAGATAGATAGATAGATAGATATAGGTAGGTAGATAGATAGATAGATAGATAGATAGATAGATAGAGGTAGATAGATAGATAGATAGATAGATAGATAGATAGATAGATAGATAGATAGATAGATAGATAGATAGATAGATAGATAGATAGATAGATATAGGTAGGTAGATAGATAGATAGATAGATAGATAGATAGATAGAGGTAGATAGATAGATAGATAGATAGATAGATAGATAGATAGATAGATAGATAGATAGATAGATAGATAGATATAGGTAGATAGATCGATAGATAGATAGATAGAGGTAGATAGATAGATGGATAGATAGATAGATAGATAGATAGATAGATAGATAGATAGATAGAGGTAGATAGATAGATAGATAGATAGATAGATAGATAGATAGATAGATAGATAGATAGATAGATAGATAGATAGATAAATAGATAGATAGATAGATAGATAGATAGATAGATAGATAGATAGATAGATAGATAGATAGATAGATAGATAGATAGATATAGGTAGATAGATCGATAGATAGATAGATAGATAGATAGATAGATAGATAGATAGATAGATAGATAGATAGAGGTAGATAGATAGATGGATAGATAGATAGATAGATAGATAGATAGATAGATAGATAGATAGATAGATAGATAGATAGATAGATAGATAGATAGATAGATAGATAGATAGATAGATGGTGTAAGAGCATGAGTCAAACAAGCCAACCCCCGCCTCTCTACGATGTTCTGATGCTGAGATATAGCTGGTGCCATATCGTTGCTAGGTTAGTCTGTTTTGTTGCTATGGAGTTGATTGACAGCTTAGACTGATGATGTATCAAAGCTTCTTGCCAGTATGAACAGTTAAAAACAACCCCCATGTCTCTATCACACTGCAGCATGACAATATCAGTCTGAACCTCTTTAATTGCAGTCTATGGGACAGTTGCTAGGGTGCAGTATCTAGTTGTTAGGGTGTGGCTAGAAAGTTAAAAGGCCATCGGTGATTGGCTGCTGGCTAGACTGAGTTAAATGAGCTCAGCCATTAGTCTGTAGGACAGTCTGATGCAGAGTTATGAGCTCACAAAGTTTGATCCCATGTAAAGTCAATGAGAGTCTTTTGCAATGGAAGTCTATGGGACGGTTTCTAGGGTCCAAAAGTGGTTGCTAGGGCGTGGCCAGAAAGTTTAAAGGTGGTCAGTCATTGGCAGTTTGATAGTCTGAGTTAAATGAGCCCAGTTAGAAGTCTGTGTGACATTCTGATGCGGAGTTATGAGGTCACAAAGTTTGATCCAATGTTAAGTCTATGGGATTTTTCCGACGGTCCCGGGACGTTTTTCAGAAAACCGAAAGTCGGATCAGTCGGAAAAGATATAGCAACTCGAGTCAGAATAGTTCGGAGGTCTGACCCGAGTTTGATGGTCATAGCTTGAAAGGCCTAGGACGAGATAGAGTTTAATTTTTAGTCTCAGAAGAAGAATAATAATATTAACTAGATTCTTAAAGTTTGAGAACAAACTTTGAGGCTGGCTTGTGAAAGCCTGACGGTAATAGTTTATTTAAACAGTTTTAAAAAGTATGAAAAGATAGATAGATAGATAGATAGATAGATAGATAAATAGATAGATAGATAGATAGATAGATAGATAGATAGATAGATAGATAGATAGATAGATAGATGTTGTTAGCATGATTCTAGCATGAATTAGCATAATGTTAGCATGATTCTAGCATGAATTAGCATGTTGTTA
Organism: Danio rerio; assembly: GCF_049306965.1. Lineage (NCBI taxonomy): Eukaryota > Metazoa > Chordata > Actinopteri > Cypriniformes > Danionidae > Danio > Danio rerio. Next base: position 76,053,827 of record NC_133180.1, on the reverse strand, counting down.
GCATGATTCTAGCATGAATTAGCATGTTGTTAGCATGATTCTAGCATGAATTAGCATAATGTTAGCATGATTCTAGCATGAATTAGCATGTTGTTAGCATGATTCTAGCATGAATTAGCATGTTGTTAGCATGATTCTAGCATGATTTAGCATGTTGTTAGCATGATTCTAGCATGATTTAGCATGTTGTTAGCATAATTCTAGCATGAATTAGCATGTTACTAGCATGATTCTAGTATGAATTAGCATGTTACTAGCATGATTCTAGCATGATATAGCATGTTACTAGCATGATTCTAGCATGAATTAGCATGTACCTAGCATGATTTTAACATGAATTAGCATGTTACTAGCATGATTTTAGCATAAATTAGCACGATTCTAGCATGAATTAGCAGGTTGTTAGCATGATTCTAGCATGAATTAGCATGTTACTAGCATGATTCTAGCATGAATTATCATGTTGTTAGCATGATTCTAGCATGAATTAGTATGTTACTAGCATGATTCTAACATGAATTAGCATGTTACTGACATGATTCTAGCATAAATTAGCATGTTGTTAGCACGATTCTAGCATGAATTAGCATTTGACTAGCATGATTCTAGCATGAATTAGCGTGTGACTAGCATGATTCTAGCATGAATTAGCATGTTGTTAGCATGATTCTAGCATGAATTAGCATGTTACTAGCATGATTCTAGCATGAATTAGCATGTTGTTAGCATGATTCTAACATGAATTAGCATGCTACTAGCATGATTCTAACATGAATTAGCATGTTGTTAGCATGATTCTAGCATGAATTAGCATGTGACTAGCATGATTCTAGCATGAATTAGCATGTTGTTAGCATGATTCTAGTATGAATTAGCATGTGACTGGCATGATTCTAGCATGAATTAGCATGTGACTAGCATGATTCTAGCATAAATTAGCATGTAACTAGCATGATTCTAGCATGAATTAGCATGTGACTAGCATGATTCTAGCATGAATTAGCATGTAACTAGCATGATTCTAGCATGAATTAGCATGTTGTTAGCATGATGGATAGATAGATAGAGGTAGATAGATAGATAGATAGATAGATAGATAGATAGATAGATAGATAGATAGATAGATAGATAGATAGATAGAGATAGATAAATAGATAGATAGATAGATAGATAGATAGATAGATAGTTAGAGATAGATAGATAGATAGATAGATAGATAGATAGATAGATAGATAGATAGATAGATAGATAGATAGTTAGAGATAGATAAATAGATAAATAGATAGATAGATAGATAGATAGGTAGAGGTAGATAGATAGATAGATAGATAGATAGATAGATAGATAGATAGATAGATAGATAGATAGATAGATAGATAGATAGATAGATAGATAGATAGATAGATGGTGTGCGAGCCTGATTCAAACAAGCCAACCCCCGCCTCTCTACGATGTTCTGATGCTGAGATATAGCTGCTATTATATCGTTGCTAGGTTAGTCTGTTTTGTTGCTATGGAGTTGATTGACAGCTTAGACTGATGATGTATCAAAGCTTCTTGTCCGTATGAACAGTTAAACACAACCCCCATGTCTCTATCACACTGCAGCATGACAATATCAGTCTGAACCTCTTTAATGGCAGTCTATGGGACAGTTGCTAGGGTGCAGTATCTGGTTGTTAGGGTGTGGCTAGAAAGTTAAAAGGCCATCAGTGATTGGCTGCTGGCTAGACTGAGTTAAATGAGCTCAATCATTAGTCTGTAGGACAGTCTGATGCAGAGTTATGGGTTCACAAAGTTTGATCCCATGTAAAGTCAATGAGAGTATTTTGCAATGGAAGTCTATGGGACAGTTTCTAGGGTCCAAAAGTGGTTGCTAGGGCGTGGCCAGAAAGTTTAAAGATGGTCAGTCATTGGCAGTTTGATAGTCTGAGTTAAATGAGCCCAGTTAGAAGTCTGTGTGACATTCTGATGCGGAGTTATGAGGTCACAAAGTTTGATCCAATGTTATGTCTATGGGATTTTTCCGACGGTCCCGGGACGTTTTTCGGAAAACCGAAAGTCGGATCAGTCGGAAAGGATATAGCAACTCGAGTCAGAATAGTTCGGAGGTCTGACCCGAGTTTGATGGTCATAGCTTGAAAGGTCTAGGTGGAGATAGAGTTTAATTTTTAGTCTCAGAAGAAGAATAATAATATTAATAATAAAAATAATAATAAGTTTAATAGGATAACAGTAGTCTGGCTTGCTACACAAGCCAGCCTAATAACTAGATTCTTAAAGTTTGAGAACAAACTTTGAGGCTGGCTTGTGAAAGCCTGACGGTAATAGTTTATTTAAACAGTTTTAAAAAGTATGAAAAGATAGATAGATAGATAGATAGATAGATAGATAGATAGATAGATAGATAGATAGATAGATAGATAGATAGATAGATAGATGGATAGATGGATAGATAGATAGATAGATAGAATTAGCATGTTGTTAGCATGATTCTAGCATGAATTAGCATGTTGTTAGCATGATTCTAGCATGATTTAGCATGTTGTTAGCATGATTCTAGCATGATTTAGCATGTTGTTAGCACGATTCTAGCATGAATTAGCATGTTACTAGCATGATTCTAGCATGAATTAGCATGTTGTTAGCATAATTCTAGCATGAATTAGCATGTCACTAGCATGTTTCTAGTATGAATTAGCATGTTACTAGCACGATTCTAGCATGAATTAGCATGTTACTAGCATGATTCTAGCATGAATTAGCATGTACCTAGCATGATTTTAACATGAATTAGCATGTTACTAGCATGATTTTAGCATGAATTAGCACGATTCTAGCATGAATTAGCATGTTGTTAGCATGATTCTAGCATGAATTAGCATGTTACTAGCATGATTCTAGCATGAATTATCATGTTGTTAGCATGATTCTAGCATGAATTAGTATGTTACTAGCATGATTCTAGCATGAATTAGCATGTTACTAGCATGATTCTAGCATGAATTAGCATGTTGTTAGCACGATTCTAGCATGAATAAGCATTTGACTAGCATGATTCGAGCATGAATTAGCATGTGACTAGCATGATTCTAGCATGAATTAGCATGTTGTTAGCATGATTCTAGCATGAATTAGCATGTTACTAGCATGATTCTAGCATGAATTAGCATGTTACTAGCATGATTCTAGCATGAATTAGCATGTTGTTAGCATGATTCTAACATGAATTAGCATGCTACTAGCATGATTCTAGCACGAATTAGCATGTTGTTAGCATGATTCTAGCATGAATTAGCATGTTACTAGCATGATTCTAGCATGAATTAGCATGTTGTTAGCATGATTCTAGCATGAATTAGTATGTTACTAGCATGATTCTAGCATGAATTAGCATGTTACTAGCATGATTCCAGCATGAATTAGCATGTTGTTAGCACGATTCTAGCATGAATAAGCATTTGACTAGCATGATTCGAGCATGAATTAGCATGTGACTAGCATGATTCTAGCATGAATTAGCATGTTGTTAGCATGATTCTAGCATGAATTAGCATGTTACTAGCATGATTCTAGCATGAATTAGCATGTTACTAGCATGATTCTAGCATGAATTAGCATGTTGTTAGCATGATTCTAACATGAATTAGCATGCTACTAGCATGATTCTAGCACAAATTAGCATGTTGTTAGCATGATTCTAGCATGAATTAGCATGTTACTAGCATGATTCTAGCATGAATTAGCATGTTGTTAGCATGATTCTAGCATGAATTAGCATGTTGTTAGCATGATTCTAGTATGAATTAGCATGTGACTGGCATGATTCTAGCATGAATTAGCATGTGACTAGCATGATTCTAGCATGAATTAGCATGTAACTAGCATGATTCTAGCATGAATTAGCATGTTGTTAGCATGATGGATAGATAGATAGAGGTAGATAGATAGATAGATAGATAGATAGATAGATAGATAGATAGATAGATAGATAGATAGATAGATAGAAAGATAGAAAGATAGATAGATAGATAGAAAGATAGAAAGATAGATAGATAGATAGATAGAGGTAGATAGATAGATAGATAGATAGATAGATAGATAGATAGATAGATAGATAGATAGATAGATAGATAGATAGATAGATAGATAAAGGTAGATAGATAGATAGATAGATAGATAGATAGATAGATAGATAGATAGATAGATAGATAGATAGATAGATAGATAGATAGATGGTGTGTGAGCATGAGTCAAACAAGCCAACCCCCGCCTCTCTATGATGTTCTGATGCTGAGATATAGCTGCTGTTATATCGTTGCTAGGTGAGTCTGTTTTGTTGCTATGGAGTTGATTGACAGCTTAGACTGATGATGTATCAAAGCTTCTTGCCAGTATGAACAGTTAAAAACAACCCCCATGTCTCTATCATAATGCAGCATGACAATATCAGTCTGAACCTCTTTAATGGCAGTCTATGGGACAGTTGCTAGGGTGCAGTATCTGGTTGTTAGGGTGTTGCTAGAAAGTTAAAAGGCCATCAGTGATTGGCTGCTGGCTAGACTGAGTTAAATGAGCTCAGCCATTAGTCTGTAGGACAGTCTGATGCAGAGTTATGAGCTCACAAAGTTTGATCCAATGTAAAGTCAATGAGAGTCTTTTGCAATTGAAGTCTATGGGGCGGTTTCTAGGGTCCAAAAGTGGTTGCTAAGGCGTGGCCAGAAAGTTTAAAGGTGATCAGTCATTGGCAGTTTGATAGTCTGAGTTAAATGAGCCCAGTTAGAAGTCTGTGTGACATTCTGATGCGGAGTTATGAGGTCACAAAGTTTGATCCAATGTTACGTCTATGGGATTTTTCCGACGGTCCCGGGACGTTTTTCGGAAAACCGAAAGTCGGATCAGTCGGAAAGGATATAGCAACTCGAGTCAGAATAGTTCGGAGGTCTGACCTGAGTTTGATGGTCATAGCTTGAATGGCCTAGGAGGAGATAGAGTTTAATTTTTAGTCTCAGAAGAAGAATAATATAGAAAAATAAAAATAACTAGATTCTTAAAGTTTGAGAACAAACTTTGAGGCTGGCTTGTGAAAGCCTGACGGTAATAGTTTATTTAGTTTAAACAGTTTTAAAAAATTATGAAAAGATAGATAGATAGATAGATAGATAGATAGATAGATAGATAGATAGATAGATAGATAGATAGATAGATAGAAAGATAGATAGATAGATAAGCATGTTATTAGCATGATTCTAGCATGAATTAGCATGTTGTTAGCATGATTTTAGCATGAAATAGCATATTGTTAGCATGATTCTATTATGAATTAGCATGTTGCTATTATGATTCTAGCATGAATTAGCATGTTGTTAGCATGAATTAGCATGTTACTAGCATGATTCTAGCATGAATTAGCATGTTGTTAGCATAAATTAGCATGTTACTAGCATGATTCTAGCATGAATTAACATGTTGTTAGCATGATTCTAGCATGAATTAGCATGTGACTAGCATGAATCTAGCATAAATTAACAAGTAACTAGCATGAATTAGCATGTTACTAGCACAATTCTAGCATGAATTAGCATGTTACTAGCATGATTCTAGCATGAATTAGCATGTTGTTAGCATGATTCTAGCATGAATTAGCATGTTACTAGCATGATTTTAGTATGAATTAGCATGTTACTAGCATGATTCTAGCATTAATTAGCATGATTCCAGCATGAATTAGCATGTTGTTAGCATGATTCTAGCATGATTTAGCATGTTACTAGCATGATTTTAGTATGAATTAGCATGTTACTAGCATGATTCTAGCATGAATTAGCATGTTACTAGCATGATTCTAGCATGAATTAGCATGTTGTTAGCATGATTTTAGCATGAATTGGCATGTTACTAGCATGACTCTAGCATGAATTAGCATGTTGTTAGCATGATTCTAGCATGAATTAGCATGTTACTAGCATGATTCTAGCATGAATTAGCATGTTGTTAGCATGAATTAGCATGTGACTAGCATGATTCTAGCATAAATTAGCATGTTGTTAGCATGATTCTAGTATAAATTAGCATGTGACTAGCATGATTCTAGCATGAATTAGCATGTGACTAGCATGATTCTAGCATGAATTAGCATGTAACTAACATGTTTCTAGCATGAATTAGCATATTGTTAGCATGATGGATAAATGGATAGATAGATAGATAGATAGATAGATAGATAGATAGATAGATAGATAGATAGATAGATAGATAGATAGATAGATAGATAGATAGATAGATAGATTGAGAGAGAGAGAGAGACAGACAGACAGACAGACAGACAGACAGACAGACAGATAGACAGATAGATAGATAGATAGATAGATAGATAGATAGATAGATAGATAGATAGATAGATAGATAGATTGATGGTGTGCGAGCATGAGTCAAACAAGCCAACCCCCGCCTCTCTACGATGTTCTGATGCTGAGATATAGCTGGTGCCATATCGTTGCTAGGTTAGTCTGTTTTGTTGCTATGGAGTTGATTGACAGCTTAGACTGATGATGTATCAAAGCTTCTTGCCAGTATGAACAGTTAAAAACAACCCCCATGTCTCTATAACACTGCAGCATGACAATATCAGTCTGAACCTCTTTAATGGCAGTCTATGGGACAGTTGCTAGGGAGCAGTATCTGGTTGTTAGGGTGTGGCTAGAAAGTTAAAAGGCCATCAGTGATTGGCTGCTGGCTAGACTGAGTTAAATGAGCTCAGCCATTGGTCTGTAGGACAGTCTGATGCAGAGTTATGAGCTCACAAAGTTTGATCCAATGTAAAGTCAATGAGAGTCTTTTGCAATGGAAGTCTATGGGACGGTTTCTAGGGTCCAAAAGTGGTTGCTAGGGCGTGGCCAGAAAGTTTAAAGGTGATCAGTCATTGGCAGTTTGATAGTCTGAGTTAAATGAGCCCAGTTAGAAGTCTGTGTGACATTCTGATGAGGAGTTATGAGGTTACAAAGTTTGATCCAATGTTACGTCTATGGGATTTTTCCGACGGTCCCGGGACGTTTTTCGGAAAACCGAAAGTCGGATCAGTCGGAAAGGATATAGCAACTCGAGTCAGAATAGTTCGGAGGTCTGACCCGAGTTTGATGGTCATAGCTTGAAAGGTCTAGGTGGAGATAGAGTTTAATTTTTAGTCTCAGAAGAAGAATAATAATATTAATAAAAATAATAATAAGTTTAATAGGATAACAGTAGTCTGGCTTGCTACACAAGCCAGCCTAATAATAATAAGTTTAATAGGATAACAGTAGTCTGGCTTGCTACACAAGCCAGCCTAATAACTAGATTCTTAAAGTTTGAGAACAAACTTTGAGGCTGGCTTGTGAAAGCCTGACGGTAATAGTTTATTTAGTTTAAACAGTTTTAAAAAGTATGAAAAGATAGATAGATAGATAGATAGATAGATAGATAGATAGATAGATAGATAGATAGATAGATAGATAGATAGATAGATAGATAGATAGATTAGCATGTTATTACCATGATTTTAACATGAATTAGCATGTTGTTAGCATGATTCTAGCATGAATTAGCATGTTACTAGCATGATTTTAGCATGAACCTAGCATGTTGTTAGCATGATTTTAGCATGAATTAGCATGTTACTAGCATGATTTTAGCAATAATTAGCATGTTGTTAGCATGATTTTAACATGAATTAGCATGTTGTTAGCACGATTCTAGCATGAATTAGCATGTTACTAGCATGATTCTAGCATGAATTAGCATGTTACTAGCATGATTTTAGCATGAATTAGCACAATTCTAGCATGAATTAGCATGTTGTTAGCATGATTCTAGCATGAATTAGCATGTTGTTAGCATGATTCTAGCATGATTTAGCATGTTACTAGCAAGATTCTAGCATGAATTAGCATGCTACTAGCATGATTCTAGCATAAATTAGCATGTTGTTAGCATGCTTCTAGCATGAATTAGCATGTTACTAGCATGATTCTAGCATGAATTAGCATGTTGTTAGCATGATTCTAACATGAATTAGCATGTTACTAGCATGATTCTAGCATGAATTAGCATGTTGTTAGCATGATTCTAGCATGAATTAGCATTTCACTAGCATGATTCTAGCATGAATTAGCATGTTGTTAGCATGATTCTAGCATGAATTAGCATGTTGTTAGCATGATTCTAGCATGAATTAACATGTTGTTAGCATGATTCTAGCATGAATTAGCATGTTACTAGCATGATTCTAGCATGAATTAGCATGTTGTTTGCATGATTCTAGCATGAATTAGCATGTTGCTAGCATGATTCTAGCATGAATTAGCATGTTACTAGCATGATTCTAGCATGAATTAGCATGTTGTTTGCATGATTCTAGCATGAATTAGAATGTTGCTAGCATGATTCTAGCATGAATTAGCATGTTACTAGCATGATTCTAGCATTAATTAGCATGTTGTTAGCACGATGCTAGCATGAATTAGCATGATACTAGTATGATTCTAGCATGAATTAGCATGTTACTAGCATGAATCTAGCATGAATTAGCATGTTGTTAGCATGATTTTAGCATGGATTAGCATGTTACTAGCATGATTTTAGCATAAATTAGCATGATTCTAGCATGAATTAGCATGTTGTTAGCATGATTCTAGCATGAATTAGCATGTGACTAGCATGAATCTAGCATGAATTAGCATGTTGTTAGCATGATAGATAGATAGATAGATAGATAGATAGATAGATAGATAGATAGATAGATAGATAGATAGATAGATAGATAGATAGATAGATAGATAGATAGATAGATAGATAGATAGATAGATAGATAGATAGATAGATTAAAACAGTAGGTAGATAGATAGATAGATAGATAGATAGATAGATAGATAGATAGATAGATAGATAGATAGATAGATAGATAGATAGATAGATAGATAGATAGATAGATAGATAGATAGATAGATAGACAAATAAATGGTATGCTAGCATGGGTCAAACAAGCCAACCCCCGCTTCTCTACGATGTTCTGATGCTGAGATATAGCTGCTGTTATATCGTTGCTAGGTTAGTCTGTTTTGTTGCTATGGAGTTGATTGACAGCTTAGACTGATGATGTATCAAAGCTTCTTGCCAGTATGAACAGTTAAAAACAACCCCCAAGTCTCTATCACACTGCAGCATGACAATATCAGTCTGAACGTCTTTAATGGCAGTCTATGGGACAGTTGCTAGGGTGCAGTATCTGGTTGTTAGGGTGTGGCTAGAAAGTTAAAAGGCCATCAGTAATTGGCTGCTGGCTAGACTGAGTTAAATGAGCTCAGCCATTGGTCTGTAGGACAGTCTGATGCAGAGTTATGAGCTCACAAAGTTTGATCCCATGTAAAGTCAATGAGAGTCTTTTGCAATGGAAGTCTATGGGACGGTTTCTAGGGTCCAAAAGTGGTTGCTAGGGCGTGGCCAGAAAGTTTAAAGGTGATCAGTCATTGGCAGTTTGATAGTCTGAGTTAAATGAGCCCAGTTAGAAGTCTGTGTGACATTCTGATGCGGAGTTATGAGGTCACAAAGTTTGATCCAATGTTACGTCTATGGGATTTTTCCGACGGTCCCGGGACGTTTTTCGGGAAACCGAAAGTCGGATCAGTCGGAAAGGATATAGCAACTCGAGTCAGAATAGTTCGGAGGTCTGACCCGAGTTTGATAGTCATAGCTTGAATGGTCTAGTAGGAGATAGAGTTTAATTTTTAGTCTCAGAAGAAGAATAATAATATTAACTAGATTCTTAAAGTTTGAGAACAAACTTTGAGGCTGGCTTGTGAAAGCCTGACGGTAATAGTTTATTTAGTTTAAACAGTTTTTAAAAGTATGAAAAGATAGATAGATAGATAGATAGATAGATAGATAGATAGATAGATAGATAGATAGATAGATAGATAGATAGATAGATAGATTAGCATGGTATTAGCATGATTCTAACGTGAAATAGCATGTTGTTAGCATGATTCTAGCATGAATTAGCATGTTACTAGCATGATTTTAGCATGAATTAGCATGTTGTTAGCATGATTCTAGCATGAATTAGCATGTTGTTAGCATGATTCTAGCATGATTTAGCATGTTGTTAGCATGATTCTAGCATGATTTAGCATGTTGTTAGCACGATTCTAGCATGAATTAGCATGTTACTAGCATGATTCTAGCATGAATTAGCATGTTGTTAGCATAATTCTAGCATGAATTAGCATGTTACTAGCATGATTCTAGCATGAATTAGCATGTTACCAGCACGATTCTAGCATGAATTAGCATGTAACTAGCATGATTTTAAAATGAATTAGCATGTTGCTAGCATGATTTTAGCATGAATTAGCACAATTCTTGCATGAATTAGCATGTTGTTAGCACGATTCTAGCATGAATTAGCATTTGACTAGCATGATTCTAGCATGAATTAGCATGTGACTAGCATGATTCTAGCATGAATTAGCATGTTGTTAACATGATTCTAGCATGAATTAGCATGTTACTAGCATGATTCTAGCATGAATTAGCATGTTATTAGCATGATTCTAACATGAATTAGCATGCTACTAGCATGATTCTAGCACAAATTAGCATGTTGTTAGCATGATTCTAACATGAATTAGCATGTTACTAGCATGATTCTAGCATGAATTAGCATGTTGTTAGCATGATTCTAGCATGAATTAGCATGTGACTAGCATGATTCTAGCATGAATTAGCATGTTGTTAGCATGATTCTAGTATGAATTAGCATGTGACTGGCATGATTCTAGCATGAATTAGCATGTGACTAGCATGATTCTAGCATGAATTAGCATGTGACTAGCATGATTCTAGCATGAATTAGCATGTGACTAGCATGATTCTAGCATGAATTAGCATGTGACTAGCATGATTCTAGCATGAATTAGCATGTGACTAGCATGATTCTAGCATGAATTAGCATTTAACTAGCATGATTCTAGCATGAATTAGCATGCTGTTAGCATGATGTATAGATAGAGGTAGATAGATAGATAGATAGATAGAGGTAGGTAGGTAGATAGATAGAGGTACGTAGATAGATAGATAGATAGATAGATAGATAGATAGATAGATAGATAGATAGATAGATAGATAGATAGATAGATAGATAGATAGAGGTAGGTAGGTAGATAGATAGAGGTACGTAGATAGATAGATAGATAGATAGATAGATAGATAGATAGATAGATAGATAGATAGATAGATAGATAGATAGATAGATAGATAGATAGATAGATAGATAGATAGAGGTAGGTAGGTAGATAGATAGATAGTTAGAGATAGATAGATAGATAGATAGATAGATAGATAGATAGATAGATAGATAGATAGATAGATAGATAGATAGATAGATAGATAGATAGTTAGAGATAGATAGATAGATAGATAGATAGATAGATAGATAGATAGATAGATAGATAGATAGAAGGTGTGCGAGCCTGATTCAAACAAGCCAACCCCCGCCTCTCTACGATGTTCTGATGCTGAGATATAGCTGCTATAATATCGTTGCTAGGTTAGTCTGTTTTGTTGCTATGGAGTTGATTGACAGCTTAGACTGATGATGTATCAAAGCTTCTTGCCAGTATGAACAGTTAAAAACAACCCCCATGTCTCTATCACACTGCAGCATGACAATATCAGTCTGAACCTCTTTAATGGCAGTCTATGGGACAGTTGCTAGGGTGCAGTATCTGGTTGTTAGGGTGTGGCTAGAAAGTTAAAAGGCCATCAGTGATTGGCTGCTGGCTAGACTGAGTTAAATGAGATCAATCATTAGTCTGTAGGACAGTCTGATGCAGAGTTATGAGCTCACAAAGTTTGATCCTATGTTAAGTCAATGAGAGTCTTTTGCAATGGAAGTCTATGGGACGGTTTCTAGGGTCCAAAAGTGGTTGCTAGGGCGTGGCCAGAAAGTTTAAAGGTGATCAGTCATTGGCAGTTTGATAGTCTGAGTCAAATGAGCCCAGTTAGAAGTCTGTGTGACATTCTGATGCGGAGTTATGAGGTCACAAAGTTTGACCCAATGTTACGTCTATGGGATTTTTCCGACGGTCCCGGGACGTTTTTCGGGAAACCGAAAGTCGGATCAGTCGGAAAGGATATAGCAACTCGAGTTAGAATAGTTCGGAGGTCTGACCCGAGTTTGATGGTCATAGCTTGAAAGGTCTAGGTGGAGATAGAGTTTAATTTTTAGTCTCAGAAGAAGAATAATAATATTAATAATAAAAATAATAATAAGTTTAATAGGATAACAGTAGTCTGGCTTGCTACACAAGCCAGCCTAATAAAAATAATAATAAGTTTAATAGGATAACAGTAGTCTGGCTTGCTACACAAGCCAGCCTAATAATAAGTTTAATAGGATAACAGTAGTCTGGCTTGCTACACAAGCCAGCCTAATAATGAGGCGGCATGGTGGCTCAGTGGTTAGCACTAAATTGCCCATAGTGTATGAGTGTGTGTGAATGTAAGAGTGTATGGGTGTTTCCCAGTACTGGGTTGCAGCTAGAAGGGCATCGACTTCATAAAACAATGGTCACCAAACTTGTTCCTGGAGTGCCGGTGTCCTGCAGACTTTATCTCCAACCCTAATCAAACACACCTGAACAAGCTAATCAAGGTCTTACTAGGTATACTTGAAACACCCAGGCAGGTGTGTTGAGGCAAGCTGGAGCTAAACCCTGCAGGGACACCGGCCCTCCAGGACAGAGATCGATGACCCCTGCCATAAAACATATGGAATAGTTGGCGGTGCATTCTGCTGTGGCGACCCTTGATAAATAAGAAAAGAAATGCATTTAGTTTTGCATTAGCTGGGTTCATTTTGACCTGCAATAAGGAGCTCAATGCTGTTTCTAAATCATGTTGCGCTGTGTCTGTTAGATCACAGATCGTATTCGCAATATTGGAGTAGAGAGGGTTATTACCTGCTCTTCACACACAAAATAGGCCTACCTGAAATTATAAACTAGAAAAGGCTCAATAATATATTGGACAGATCATCAACTCACTGATTTCTCCCCTTTGTGCTGAAGTTTTGGAAGTGTCCGCAGATACTGGAGGGCTGCGCGCTGTCTCATGAATGCATCAATCGCTTCATTCATGCACCGGTTGCTCTCCGTAAAATTATTCTCACAATGAGTTTCTGTTCTCTCATCCTTGCAACCGAGTTTATTCCTCCGAGGTGAATACTTTCAGTGCTGTGAATAGTTTGTAAATTCTGGGTCTTTGTGGTCAAAGTAGTTGATTAAATTAATAAAAGTAAAAATGAAGGGCGCAATACGGATTGTCATTAACCGAAAACAATTTAGCCTAATATAGGCTACTCTGAAACTGTAAATATTTCACTGTTATTTTATTTATATTAATATTTTATTTAACAGACCGTCTTTTGGTATGGGATACAAATTATACCAAATGAAATGTGTTCCAAAAAGATTATTATTTCTCAGACAAATTTATATTTTATATTATAAATTGATATTTTTTCAGACAAAAAAAGATGAACAATGGATGGTTCGGATGGTTTGCTTTACTTCATGGAAAATAAGGATTTAATTAACGCTCCACTGTAATTGTTGTTTCACAAACAAGTCATATATTTGCTACGTTTAATAAAAGTCATAATTTTGGGCTGGTTCGAGCCACGGATGGGTCAGTTGGCATTTGTGTGTGGAGTTAGCATGTTCTTCCCATGTTGGCGTGGGTTTCCTCAGGGTGCTCTGGATTGCCCCACAAGTCCAAAGACATGCGCTATAGGGGAATTGGGTAAGCTAAATTGTCTGTAGTTTCCCAGTGATGGGTTATATGCTGTATAAGTTGGCGGTTCATTCCGCTGTGGCAACCCGAGATTAATAAAGAGACTAAGCCGAAAAGAAAATGAATGAATCATGTTTTGAGCATCTGATTTTTCCTCAGTGCTGATGTGCTTTCAGTTTCTCAGTCTCACTCATGGCAAAATTTGGCTGGGGAGTGTTTAATAAGTAAAACTGGCCTCAGACAGTTTAGTTTAGTCTGCATCAATCCTGCAGGAAAACATCAAGCTAAGCTAAAAGACTGGTTATTTTACTAGCAATGAGAGTCAATAGTGGTAGTCTTATTACAGATTTCAAAGAAAAATATTCGTAATAAAAAGGACACATAAGCTGGACCACAACAGATCATATCAATTTCATAATGAATGCTCAAATAATGTAGCCTAGTTTACAGCAAGCATCATGTTTTTAGGTAGATTGTGTGTCTGTCATATACAAAAAAAAATGTCACAGTATCGAGATAAGTTGATACTCAGAATTTTGGTATTGAGAATTAATTGGTTTAAAAAAAATGGTATCAGTACATCCATAATTATTTATTTATTTATTTACCATTATTTATTTACCATTATTTATTTATTTATTTACCATTATTATTTATTTATTTTTATTTATTTATTTATTGTAATTGTTATTTTTATTATTATTAATTTATTATTATTATTATTATTACTATTATTATTATTATATGACAAATGTTAATAATAATAAATAACAATATTAATTTTTAAATAGCACCAAATAATGTAGCCTAGTTTACAGCAAGCATCATGTTTTTAGGTAGATTGTGTGTCTGTCATATACAAAAAAAAAAAAAAAATGTCACAGTATCGAGATAAGTTGATACTCAGAATTTCGGTATTGAGATTGAATTGGTTTTTAAAAAATGGTATCAGTACATCCATATTTATTTATCTATCTATCTATCTATCTATCTATCTATCTATCTATCTATCTATCTATCTATCTATCTATCTGTCTGTCTGTCTGTCTGTCTGTCTGTCTGTCTGTCTGTCTGTCTGTCTCTCTATTTATTTATTTATTTATTTACCATTATTATTTATTTACCATTATTATTTATTTATTTAATTATTTAATTAATTAATTAATTTACCATTATTATTTATTTTATTTATTTATTTATTTATTTATTTATTTTTATTTATTTATTTATTTATTTATTGTAATTGTTATTTTTATAATTTTTTTATTATTATTATTACTATTATTATTATATGACAAATGTTAATAATAATAAATAACAATATAAATGTTTAAATAGCACCTTTAAAATTGATATTTAAAGCGCTTCCCAATAAAATATACAAGGATAACAGCAAATATAGTTATCCAGAGGTTATACGATTGTATACGATGTATTTTCCCCCCTCCTCAAGTAAAAGCTCCATATTTTCACTAATACACTATATGAGTATCAAAATGTATTAAAAACATGACGCATTAAATATACTCTAAAGACCGACTGGCTTATTCCATATGTCAGGCAATATAAGGTTAATCCCAGATCATGCATCACAGGTCATCACAGGAAGTTTTGAGATATTTATGCCTCCTTGTCAGACAGAAAAGAAACTAATTCAAAGCTGCTTGGAGGAGGCCGCTCTGTTATTGCGTGAAGAATGATGAAACGCGGTGGCTTCTCAGCCCAGCGCCCAAATCAATACAAGTCTTTCTCTTCCATCCATCATTTCAACTTAATAAAGCGGCCCGAGACCATCGCTCCCAATAAAGCAGCTTATATAGGATGATGTCATCTTCCAGAGGCATTACAGAGTCATATTGAAGAAGCGGAGGAAAATTCTGCATCATTATCTCTCAGGCCCAGCATTATACGAACGCTGTTCTTTTCTTTATTTTCACAATATTAGGAAGCATCTGCATACACTATAACAAAATGCTGGGTTCCACACAATTCCTTCATGTTAGCCCAACACAAATGGGTGACGTAACTTAATATTTTTTGCAAATTGAAGTGGATTGAACACTGGCCGAAACAGCTTAACGTGCTGCAATTTAAGAAAACGACAAGCAATTATATAAAAAAAAAAACACTAGCAAATTAAGAAAAGATGAAACCCAGAATGCTTCACTAGCGAGAAAACAGTTAAACAAAGCATCTGCAGCACAAGGATAAAGAATGAGCCTCCTCCATTCAGCCTCTTTGCTTTCTCTTGCTCTTTCTCTCTTACGTGAATAAGAAAACAGTCGGAACTCACTTAGCCTATATATTTCATTTCATTTGTTAAGCACAAAAATTTGTTTAAAACTATTCCTAAATTCAGTATTAATTTACAGCAAACGACTAAATAAACAATAACAAAGTGTGGACAAAAAGTTATATCCAAACACGTGTCCTGTACCCCATAAGGTCCAAAACCTGACAGGTGGACAAATCTAAACTTCTTCTAATTCAAACAAATATAAATATGCAGATAATAAATATTATTGCTAATAGTAATAATAACAATAACATTACACTAATACTGTGCAGATTATCATATATAAACTGAAAAAAACGAGACGCACAACTGACGCGCTCTGCGCTGGACTTTAGACATGCTTTTAGCTGGTCTGTTGCACATTTTAGTTCCTCAAAATAGTAATGCACCAACAATGCGCCTTAACACACCTCCTTTCTAGACAGAAACACCCATGAGTCCAGAAAGTGGCGCAAATTAATTTGTTATTTAAACAACGTAACGCAAAGCGTTAATTACCCTTAAATTGGTCTGAAAATAGCAACACGTCGTGGCAAACACGTCTTGCACCTTATTGTGCTGGGTGTCTGATAGGGCATCTACATTTATTCTTTCACGTCGGGGCGCCATACCAAAATTCATCCCTCCATGGCTACATCACAGCTACTTATTCAAAACATTCAGTCGTTATTTTTTGAATAGCGGGTTATAAATTGCACCAAAATGTATCAAAAGCTAAGTGAATTGTTACAGCGCAAACTTTTCTGTAATCGTAGTAGTGTTGTGCGTTATTTGTTTAACCCATATCAGCCTTTAAAGGCATACCTGCCAACACGTGCCACAAAGTATATAGCCACGGTGTCAATTTCAATACTGTTATACCATCATAAAAGACAAGGCACTTAAATAGGAGACAATTTATAAGTAATAAATATTATTTATTTAATGCCTACAAATGCGTATCCATGATTGTCATCACGGGACAGTGCGGAGGAGAGAGAGTTGAGGTAAGATGGCGAGTCTCGCACCATGTGACCTGCAGTTTGGCAGTATTTCCGAATCGAACGAAAAGGGAGACGTGGTAAATCAGAACTAGAGGTCTGCATTACCACTGCTGTACCGTGGGACCCGGCCAGATTTCTTGCGGTGCGGGAATACATTTCCAAATAAAGCTAGGGAGCGGTCGGTAACTCTGGTGTAATTTGAAAGGGAGCGGGTGCGCGGTCTAACGATAGCGCTCCAGAGCGAGCGAGCACACACTGTTTATTTGGGTGTATATGTATCTGTGTGTGTGTGTATGAGAGAGAGAGAGAGAGAGAGAGAGAGAGCGTATTGCTGTGCATCGCTTGGTGCTGTCTCTGTGTGTGTGTGTGTGTGTGTGTGTGTGTGTGTGTGTGTGTGTGTGTGTGTGTGTGTGTGTGTGTGTGTGTGTGTGTGTGTGTGTGTGTGTGTGTGTGTGTGAATAAAAGAGCATCTCGCGCAGATCTCTAATACAAACAAGACAAGCAGGTAACCGCGAACCTAATGTTGCATGAACGGTATTCAGTTTCTGAATGGTTTAGGCACAAGCCAACAGTTTGGTGACACTGTCTGAACCTCACATTGTAATTTTTTTTATTATGTATGGTAATACCAGATACCGAGGTAAAATAGGGAGGAAGCTTGACGGTATCAAAATTTGGATACCGCACAAGCCTACTGTAGGGCCCTTGATGTTTCAGTTGAAATAACATTAAATATCAAATATAAAAAATGCATATTTCAAAACACTTTAAGGGATCTTCAAGTACAATAATAAAGTATCAGAACACTCTTTTTTAGCATCCAATCAATCCAACACACAGCCTGCTTCAAGACAGAATAGGCCTACAATGCTTCAGTTTCAGAAACCTGCATAATTTCCACAAAAAAAAAAAAAAGCTTTTGCGCAATTTTCTTGATTTCGCTTTAAATTCTGGGATCACTCCAATCCTGTTTGATGGACACTTTTAATAAAATGGTCCCACTAAATAAGTCTTGCGAAAGAGGATTTCAAAAAGTCATCCAACATTCAACTATTCCACTGAGATGACAAAAGATTAGCAAATTCACATAGCCTCCACCGCCGAACAGAGTAACTGGGGACATCCTATCCCAGAAAACGTGTTCCTGGACGCCCATCAGCCAGATCCTCAGCGCAGATACGGGCTGCATCTGGCAACCTCAGGGACCGAGAGACTTCTGTTCAACATTTCCCAGCTGCTGCGGCTGCTGCTGGTCTCTTCATCTGGTGCATCACCATCAATGGTGTTCAGCATGAGGACGCAAGTTGGGTTTCTTACGTTGCTTTTTAAAGGACGCACTATGTAGAATTGATATGGCGGCGCGGTGGCTCAGTGGTTAACACTGTCGCCTCATAGCAATAAGGTCAATGGTTCGAGTCCCGGCTGGGCCACATTGCATTTCTGTCTGAAGTTTGCCTGTTCTCCCCATTTTGGTGTGGGTTTCCTCCACAGTCACAACACATGCGCTAAAGGTGAATTAAATAAATCTAAATTGGCCATAGTGTATGAATGTGTGTGTGAATGAGTGTGTATTGGTGTTTCCCAGCACTGGGCTGTGGCTAGAAAGACATTCGCTGTGTAAAACATAACATATGCTGGATAAGTTGGCGGTTAATTCTGTTATGGCGACCCCTGATGAATAAAAGCACTAAGCCGGATGGATGGATGGATGGATGGTGGGACGGACGGATGGATGGACGGATGGATGGATGGCCCCAAACATTTTATGAAGCCCAAATTGCTCTGGTTTGCCGTTTTGCAGCTCTCTAGCACTTGTTGGCTAATAAAAACCCACTGTTCTCGTTCACAACTGAACTTTGGTCTCTGCTGGGGGGCTATTGGATGAATCTGAAGCTGTTGGTCTCTGAGGTAGCCACTCTTTTAGAAACAAGGTCAATCATCATACAAGAGTATTTGAAAGTCACCTCTGTCGGAGATGAACCTATTTTAAAAGCAGTACTAACTTCCCTTTACAAATTAGGGTCACGCTTTATTTTAACGTACAATTAACAAACCATTAACTAAGACTTTTAGCTCAATCAACTACTAATGAACTTCCTAATAATAGTTATTAATGTAGTAGTTGGGTTTAGGTAATGAGTAGGATTAGGAAAGTAGAATAAGATCCTACTTTATAAGTGCTAATAAACAGTTAATATATTAATAATAAGCTAGTAGATAATAGCATAAATTTTTACTTAAACTCAAGTGTAACACAAATTAGTACAGTGATGGTGCTATAAAATAGCATTCATTTATATTGTTGCTATCAACCCCGGCACATCATGGATACATATCCCTGTCTACATTTCTGGAGAGCGCAAAATACGTCCCAGGAGCTACTTTTTTGCAGTTTTTGTTTTCACGAATCCACCAGAGGCCGCTGTGTACGTTTTTTTTAGATCTCAAATTCCTCTCACGAGAGCCATTCGTGCCTGCTGTTCGCGTAAATCCACCAGAAGCCACTGTTGACTGACTGACTGACCGACCAATACACGGTCACACCAAAACACATTATATATATATATATATATATATATATATATACAAACACATTATATATATATATATATATATATATATATATATATATATATATATACAAACACATTATATATATATATATATATATATATATATATATATATATATATATATATATATATATATATATATATATATATATATATATATATATATGTATATATAATTTTTTTTTTTTTTAAATAGCACAGGAAATGACATTTGGCAAGTTGTTGTTGTTTTTTTTGCAAAGTAATATATTTGTTCAATTTTGAGCTTCTTTAAAAAGTAACCAGGCTCTTCTCATTAAACATCTGTCGGTAAAAGGTAAAAGGCTGCAGTTCCAGCTGACTGAAAGTCTGGCCAAATAAACACTACAGTACTGAAACCTATCAGGGAAGCTGCCAGGAGATAATGAAGGAGCTTCAGGAATGTCAAGATGAAGAATCATGTTTTCTTCACATGGCTGAGCTATTTTGTAGGGTGCTGTAAAGTAAAATAAAATAAAATAAAATAAAAATCAATAAATAAATAAATAAAATTAAATAAAATAAATTTTAATAAATAAATAAATAAATGTATAAATTAAATTAAATTAAATTAAATTAAATTAAATTAAATTAAATTAAATTAAATTAAATTAAATTAAATTAAATTAAATAAATAAATAAATAAATAAATAAATAAAATAAAAAAATATATAAAAAAATAAAATGGTGGCGGTGGCGCAGGGGGCAGCACGATTGCCTCACAGCAAGAAGGATGCTGGTTCGAGCCTCGGCTGGGTCAGTTGGCATTTCTGTTGTACCCGTTTCCATGTTTGCATGTTCTCCCCGTTTTTGCATGGGTCTCCTTCAGGTGCTCCAGTTTCCACCACAAGTCCAAAGACTATACAGCATAAGTGAATCAGGCATGCTAAAAATGATTGTAGTGTGTGTGTGTGTGTGTGTGTGTGTGTGTGTGTGTGTGTGAAAAAGAGTGTATGGGTGTTTCCCAGTAATGGATTGCTGCTGAAAGGGTATCCTGTGTGTAAAACATATGCTGGATAAGTTGGCGGTCTATTCCACTTTAAATAATAATATTAAAAAAAAAAATTTAATTAAACATCAATTTAACAAAAATAAATCTCCCCACAGTTCAATGACATGTATGTAGTGTCAAGTCAACTGTATAAACATTTACTAAATTAATTTAAGTAAATAACATTTTTGGATGATTTTCTGATGTATGATACCAAGTCAACTTTCTGTATAATTTGGCCTAAGCATTTGGCTTAATAACCTGAGTGCCAGTCATCCAAAAAGTACCAACCATCATGCTTCAGAGATGCCTTACTGGCAAATATAAACCCTGCCAGTGTCAGTTTCCGAGTTGAAGATAGACATGAATTTCATACACATCTAGGCCACCAAAGAAATGTCTCAAAAGGAGAGCATTTTGAAATGGCTGAGTAAGAGCTCAGAGCTAATTAAAATCGAAAAAGCCGCAAAAAAAAAAAAAAATACAGGACGTTTGATCGATCTAGACCTCTTTCACAAGGAAGGGTGGCAAAAAATTGACAAATCCATCCATCTTTTCTCCAAACTGCGTATCCTATCGAGAGTAGAGGAGAAGCTGGAGTCGAATCTGTTGGCAGGGAAATTCATAGAGCAAGATGTGCTGAGTCAAAAAGACTATCTGCTGTAATAAAAGCAAGTTCTTGTTTTATAATTAATTTTTTCACTTTTAATTATCTTCATTAATTAAATTTTCTGTTACTTCTCTTAGGCTATATCTGGCACGATTCATCTAGCGTTCGTTTTTCATTCTCAAAACTTATTTAAAAAGTTGTATAGACATCCTACACTGTAGTGAATAATTTAAGTCATTAATTTGTCAAAACATTGAACCTACACTTACAGGAACATTTAGTTTTCAGAAATAGGCTTATTTCACTACTCCCATAGAGTTAAACAGTTGCGTTTTATTTTCTTTGCTGCTATTTTGGGATTTCCGCCTGGATTTTGCCTACCCAAATTTAAAAGCTTCCCAAATCCACATGCAGAAGTGTAAATGCAAAAATTTGGTATCAATTTAAAGAAAACCCTTTGAATTTTAATAAAACACTATTGAAAGGGTTTCAAATAACTGTATATGCTGTCTGTGTTATAATAAACACCTAAAAAAAGAGGCGCTTTTTGTATTTTTTTTTATAAACTCAGATTTGAAAGTGTACCTTCTCCACCATGGAAACACCGAGATTCATTCAGCAACTGTTTGATATGTGAATATAATTTAGTAAAAAGGATGCTAGAACCGTATGAGCACCGGCAAGAGCTTTCATTTCAGCTATAACTTGTACATGTGTCAAATGAAAAATATGAAAATGAACCAATGTTCAATACCCAGCTCGGGTATCCAAAATACTGTGTATTTAAGTGTAAATAACTTTAGTACAGTAGAATAAAAACCAAAGTGATGCATATGTGCATAAAATATAGATTCTACACTTTCAAACGAAACCACTTAAGGGGGTCTGGTGCAATGCTAGCCCTTTAAATCTTAAAGCGAAAGTCAATGACGTCAGTTTAACTAGTTAATCCATTCAGCCGATATTCGGGAGTACTTTTAGCTTAGCTTAGCATAGATCATTGAATCAGATTAGACCATTAGCATATCAAAAACGATCAAAGAGTTTCAATAACTGTTCTACTGAAAGCTTGACTCTTCTGTGGTTTATTAAAAATTTTCATTTAAATCGAAAAAACTATTGAAACTCTTTGCTAATGGTCTAATCCGATTCAATGATCTATGCTAAGCTAAGCTAAAAGTGCTCCCGGAGATCATCTGAATGGATTTTAAAATGATAAAACTCCACTGGGGCGAAGCAGTGGCGCAGTAGTGCTGTCGCCGCACAGCAAGAAGGTCGCTGGGTCGCTGGTTCGAGTCTCGGCTCAGTTGGCGTTTCTGTGTGGAGTTTGCATGTTCTCCCTGCGTTCGCGAGGGTTTCCTCCGGGTGCTCCGGTTTCCCCCACAGTCTAAAGACATGTGGTACGGGTAATTTGGTTAGGCGAAATTGACTGTAGTGTATGAGTGTGTGTGTGTGTGTGAGGATGTTTGCCAGAGATGGGTTGTGGCTGGAAGGGCATCCACTGCGTAAAAACTTGCTGGATAAGTTGGCGGTTCATTCCGCTGTGGTGACCCCGGATTAATAAAGGGACTAAGCCGACAAGAAAATGAATGAATGAATGAATGAACTCCACTGTTTAACTCTAGGAAGGCTATAAAAAGTGTAGTGTTCCTTTAATTCCCACCCTGCTTTACCCTGTATGCAGTAATTTATGTAATCTGGTTATTAGTCTTGTAAATTTCCTAAAACTACAAAAAACTTTTCAATCTCTTGGGATCAAACAGGGGCGAAGCACTTCTCAGAACAAGCAGAGCAGAACAGACTGCCAGAGTACTACAGATGGCAACCATAAACCTGGCAAATTTGCTGACAAGGAACATAGAATCCAATAACCACATACTTCCCTGAAAACACAGCCGAGGAAAAAAAACACGAAAGAAAAAGAGAGCGGCAGCTGTGATATATCAGTGCACTAAAGGCTGACTGAACTGTAAAAAGAAGCCCATGAGAATAGAGCTGTTTATCGAACTATGCTTGGATGTTGAGGGTATATTACAGGCTCAGAACGCGATGAATAATTGATGCCGTCAAACACTCGTCTTACAAGATTACATTTATGACCGGCCATTAGTGTTAAAGATTGCTGCTTTTACCACTGAGCGATTAGCGCCTCGTAATCTGCTACACTCACAAACTGCTTCATGTTGAGAATGAATGAGGAAAGCAAAAGCCAACAGAGTTATCCATCCATCCATATATCTATCTATCCATCTATCCATCTATCCATCTATCCATCCATCCATCCATCTATCTATCTATCTATCTATCTATCTATCTATCTATCTATCTATCTATCTATCTATCTATCTATCTATCTATCTATCTATCTATCTATCTATCTATCTATCTATCTATCTATCTATCTATCTATCTATCCATCCATCCATCCATCCATTTATCTATCTATCTATCTATCTATCTATCTATCTATCTATCTATCTATCTATCTATCTATCTATCTATCTATCTATCCTTCAAACCATCCATCCAACTATCCACATATTCTTCCATTCATGTAACTATTTATCCGTCCATCCATGCATTGTCTATCTGTCTATCCATTCATCCATCATCTATCTATCCGTCCATCCATGCATTGTCTATCTGTCTATCCATTCATCCATCCATGCTTCTATCTATCTATATATCCATCAGTCTATCCAACTATCAATCTACCCATCCATCCATCCATTCATCCATCTATCTATCTATATATCCATTCATCTATCCCTCTATATCTTTCTATCCATCCATCCATCCATTTATCTATATATCCATCCATCTATCTGTTCATCCTATCTATACATCTATCCATCCATCCATCCATCTGTCTGTCCAGTTATCCATCCATCCCTCTATTTGTCTATCTACACATCTATCCATCATCCATCTATCTATATATCCATCCATCTATCTGTCCACCCATCCATCCATCCATCCATCCATCAGTGCAATCTATTTATCCATCCATCCATCCATCCATCTATTCGTTCATCCATCTATTTATTCATCCATTCATCAATCCATCCATCCATCCATTCAACTCTATCCATCCATCTACCTATCTATATATCCATTCAACTATCCAACTATCTATCCATTCATCCATCCATCCATGTATCCATATATTTATCAATTTGTATATCCATCCATCTATCCTTTTTTCTATCTATATCTCCATCCATTCATCTGTCTATCCATCGATCAGTCCATCCATCTATCTATACATCCATCCATCCATCCATCCATCCATCCATCCATCCATCTAACCACCCATCCATCCATCCATCCATCCGTCCATCCATCTATAAATCCATCAATACATCTATCTATCCATCCATTCATCTATATATCCATCCATCTATCCATCCATATGTCCATCTATCCATATATCTGTCTATCCATCCGTCCATCCATCCATCCCTCTATTTATCTTTCGACACATCTATCCATCCATCCATTCATCAGTACAATCTATTCATCCATCCATCTATTTATCCATCCATATGTCCATCCATCTATCCATTCATCCATCCATCCGTTCTTCCATGCATCCATCTATTCATCCATCCACCTATCTATATATCTATTCACCTATCCAACTATCTATCCATCCATGCATCTATCCATGAATGCATCTATTTATCTATCCATGTATCCATCCATCCCTCTATCTATATATCTATCCATCCATCAGCCTATCCATCTATCCATCAGTCGATTCATCCATTTATCTATACATTCATTCATCTGTCCATCCATCCAACCACCCAACCACCCATCCACCCATCCATCTATATATCCATCCATATGTCCATCTATCCATATATCTGTCCATCCATCCGTCAATCCATCTATATATCCATACATCCATCAGTACAATCTATTCATCCATCCATCTATTCATCCATCCCTCCAAATGTCCATCTATCTATCAATCCTTCCATTCACCCATCTATTTAACTCACTTGTCTATAAACCTACATAGAACTCTCGGCTGATTATCTGCTCTGTATGTTTGAAAGAGCTGATCTTCTGTTACTCGACTCAATGTCATGCAAAGTAATGAAACAGAAGTCTCTGATTTCCAGACCCGCTGCTTCATTAATCTTGCTCTCCAGCTCGGTCTTGTTTAAATGTAGGTTAGGACTCCTAGGCCTGATGCTAAAATAACCTGACTGCATGCTAGCATATGCGTAGGGGGCTGTGATTGTGACCAGAGATGAGAGAAGCCCATCACATCCATTTATTACACTAATGCTTCTGGGCAAAGAGCAAAAGCACTGGAAGATTTTTAACCCTTAAATTGTTTTGCATCTCAATAACAGACACAATGCAAAATTTATATCTATTTTTAGGCTTTTTTTTCTTACTTTTTATCTGGTTAAAAAAGACAACAACATATATAACAAATGATTATTTATTTATTTATTCATTGATTTATTTATTTATTTATTTATTTATTTATTTATTTATTTATTTATTTATTTTAAAAACAGGACATAAAAGGCTTTTTTTTTTCAATTCTAAAAACAATATTAATATTTCCCGATTAAGTGAAATAAACTTAATTTTAATCAGAAAATGTTTTTTAAATATTATATATATTATATACTGGAATATTTTTAATCCTTAAATAATTTTGAATTACAAGTAATACAGAAACAATGCCAAAAAATTTACATTTTTTAATGCAAATAAATTTTAATTAACATTTTACTTAAAATAAATGAATAAAATAAATAAAATAAAATAAACTTAGAAATGAATATATAAAACTAATTGATTAATTTAATAATTAATGTAAATAAATAAATTAATAAATTAATTAAATTAATTAGTTAAATAAATAACTAAATAAATAACTAAACAAACAAATAAATAAATAAATCCTAAATCTTTCTTAAATTCAAAAATACCAAGGACATGACATTTGGTTTTCCAATAAAAATATAGAATGTCAAAATAATTTACTACTATTTAATGTAAA